>NC_048579.1:9747565-9757565 GCF_013265735.2 Oncorhynchus mykiss | reverse complement strand
ACTGACTAGAGGAAGAAGAAGAGGAAGATCAGAACTAGATTCGTAGCACAGCCAAAATGAGGAATTAGAGTGAGAATTTGAGTCTTTCTGCCATTCTTTTGATGGGATGATGCACAGCAATAGGTTGACAAAACAACCACAAAAGTGTTACAAAAATGTTGAGCTGTTAAAAATCTAAAAGGAAGTGCTGACTTAGAGCCGGGCTGCAATCCTTGAGAGCAGCAGTGTCGAGTTGTTATATTTCCTGCCCCTTTAAGAGTAGGAAACACAGAGCGCATGTGTGATGACAAAAAAAAAAGACCACAGATGACAACTGGTTTGATGCAGATTGTAAAATTATAAGGAAAGAACTTAGAACACTATCCAACCAAAAGCACGGAAACCCAAATAATGGTGAATTACACTTTCATTACTGTGACACTTTAAAACTATAAACGTACACTCAGAACCAAAAAAGCACAGTACAACAGCAAGCAGCTGACACTAATTGAAGAGTCCATAAACACAAAAAACCTCTGGCAAAATTGGAAAAACTACAAAAATTGAAACAAGAGGAATTAGCGATACAAAATGACGACATATGACCAATCCATTTTAAAACACTCTACAACATCGTTCAAATTGACACAAACGCAGAACAACGACAAATTCATGAGGAGTTGAATGGATTAGAAAAAGCTATAAAGGACAATCAAAATCAACTGGACTCCCCAATTACTGACCAGGAGCTCTATAAGAAACTAAACTATTACTGACCAGGAGCTCTATAAGAAACTAAACTATTACTGACCAGGAGCTCTATAAGAAACTTCAGGCCCTCAAATTTAAAAAAGCATGCGGACCTGATGGCATCCTAAATGAGATGCTCAAACTCACTAGTGCAACATTTCTATTGGCTATATTAAAACGGTTTAATTTGATCCTGAGTGTAGGTTATTTCCCTGACATCTGGAATCAAGGACTCATAACCCCAATCTTTAAGAATGGATACAAATTTGACCCTAACAACTACAGAGGCATTTGTGTGAACAGTAACCTGGGGAAGGTTTTCTGTAGTATTATAAATGTAACAGTTCTAAACTTCCTTAATAAGCACAATGTCTTGAGTAAAAGCCTAATTGGATTTATACCAAAACATCGCACGACTGATCATATTTACACCCTACACACCCTGATAGATAAACATGTCCACCAAAATAATACCAAAATATACACTTACTTTATCGACTTCCAAAATACATTTGATTCTATTTGGCATGCAGGACTGTTCAAAGTTATTGGAAGTGGTGTAGGGGGCAAAAGATATGACATAATTCAACCAATGTATACTGGCAATACGTGCTGAATCAAAATTGTCAAGAAAAAAATCTGAATTCTTTGACCAAGGGCAGGGCCTTCGCCAGGGTTGCAATCTGAGCCCTGCACTCTTCAATATTTACCTCAACGAATTGGCCACTATTCTAGAAAAGTCTTCAGCCCCTGGAGTTAGTCTCCACAAATCAGAGGTTAAATGCCTACTCTTCGCAGATGACCTATGCCTGCTGTCACCCACAGCACATGGCCTACAGCAGAGCCTGGACATGCTAGAGCAGTACTGCCAGACCTGGGTCTTGGAAGTAAACCCCAAAAATACTAAAATAATGATTTTTCCAGAGAAGATCCAGATCTCAGGGAATTAGACCAAAGTTTTCAATTGGTACAAAATATATAGAGTACTACACACACTACAATTACTTAGGTTTCAAAATAAGCTCAACTGGACACCTTCATGATGAACTGAGAGAGAAGGGCATTCTACGCCATTATTTGTCTAAAACTAATTGAATGTATCATTGAACCAATTGCACTTTATGGCAGCGAGGTGTGGGGTCCACTTGCAAAACAAGATTTCATCAAATGGGACATACACCTGTCATGACGTTGGCCTCTTTGGGTATAGCAAGCCCATCCCCCTCTCCCTGCCTCCCCCTTTCCTCCTTCAACTAGGTTGCTGTGGTCAGAGAGACGTCGTAAATTCCTGAGAATCTCCTCATTGACACACAGTATAGAGAGAGTAGATTTTCATGGAGAACAAAGGAATTCCTTCCACCTCACAGAACGTTCCGGAGAAAGTATAAAAGATCGGTGAAGAATCCAGCTACGAACTGGTCCGTTTTTCACAACTTGGGGAAGCTCATCGGAGACAGTGTGGCCACATTACCATAACGCTGTTTATATAATAGCCTCAGATATGAGGTTTACATCTAATTGTTGTATAAGATGAATGAGTGAGTATGATACTGTTTGTATAATTGTGTAATATGATTGTGGACTGTTTAATGAAGAAAAATACAATTCCCTTTTGATTTGAACTAAATCAGAGGACCGCCCCTGAGCCCAGTTAGGGTCAGACATCCTGGGACAGCCCTCTTCGGCCCTTCTGAATAAAATCCCCACTCGGGTTTTCGATCAGCAGACAGAGCTTACCTCAATTATGAGATGGCTAAAGGTTGCAGACCATGTTTTTCTCCATTAGGAGGAGAAAGGTTGCAGACCATTGCTGAATCTTTTAACCATACCACTGTTAAACTCTTAGACTATTGATACTGACAGAATAAGAACAAGTCTTTGATATTGATTACTAGTCTGCAGCTAGGAATTCGGTATCATTGAACGAGAAGAACGACAACCGCCAAAACATCCATTCTATTACGAATGTCACTCTGAACAATCCCCTCTAACCACAACCAAGAGAGTGAGGGAGAGAGATGGAAAATTCTACAAAAGAAACAAACTTTTCACCAGCGATCAAGATGACACACTGAGCTTAAATATATATATATTGATTGCAATTGTTCCCGAATGAGTGAGCGTTTGTGGGTAAAGGATTAGCATTTCAATTGTTATAATTATCACTCTGTAGTGACTTCTTAGTCGACCCCCACTTCCCTTTTGTCTAACAAGCCGCCATGCCGGTTTAGCCCACTAGGGCACATTCTCCTATCATTTCATGTAACCACATTTACCTTTGTTTGTATGCATTTCTGTGAATTACTTAGTAATAAATAAATAATGATAAATGATGACCTATGATGTGTTTTTTTTACCTTTATTTAACTAGGCAAGTCAGTTAAGAACAAATTCTTATTTTCAATGACAGCCTAGGAACAGTGGGTTAACTGCCTGTTCAGATAATTCATTAATTCGAAGACTAATTGATCAGATAAAATATCTGAAGAGTTATTTTAGGAAATGATAACTTTGTAATCTGAATATTTTTCCTTGGTGCCCCGACTTCCTAGTAATTACGGTTACATGATTAATCAGTCTAATCGCATAATACTAATTACAGAGAATCTTTGATAAAAACTAAAAGTCTTCAGTTAATGATAGTAAAGACACGACAAACCCCATTAAAACCCTGCATGCAGAGTTCTGTAAGATTCTTCTACATGTCCAGAGGAAAACTATAAACCCTGCATGCAGAGTTCTGTAAGATTCTCCTACATGTCCAGAGGAAAACTATAAACCCTGCAGGCAGAGTTCTGTAAGATTCTCCTACATGTCCAGAGGAAAACTATAAACCCTGCAGGCAGAGTTCTGTAAGATTCTCCTACATGTCCAGAGGAAAACTATAAACCCTGCATGCAGAGTTCTGTAAGATTCTTCTACATGTCCAGAGGAAAACTATAAACCCTGCAGGCAGGGCAGAATTAGGCCAATATCCACTAATAATAAAAACTCAAAAAAGAGCAATTAAGTTTTGGAAACATCTAAAATACAGTGACCCCTGGTCATATCATTACCAAACCCTGCAATGCCAAGAGATGAGCAAAGAAAATAGTCCCCTCATCCAGCTGGTCCTGGGGCTGAGTTCACAAACCTGTTCTACTAACACACTGAAGCCTCAGGACCAGAACATCCAATCAATCAGAATAAACCAAATTACAACACAGTCAAAACAAAACTATATTGCTTACTGGGAAACACAAGCACAAAGCAAAATGCAGTGCTATCTGGCCCTAAATCGACAGTACACCGTGGCTAACTATTTGACCATGGTTACTGATCAAAACCTTTAAAAACATTGACACAGTACAGGCTCAGTGAGCACAGCCTTGCCATTGAGATGGGTAGATACAGGAAAACCTGTCTCCCTGTAGAGGAAAGGCTGTGCAACCACTGCACAACAGCAGAACCCGAGACAGAGCTGCATTTCCTGACAAAATGTCAAAAATATAAATCAATTAGTGTCATTTCCCCAAATTTGAAACCCTTATTCAAGGTTTCAAAGACCTCTCTGATGAGAGTAGGCTACCTGTCCTGTTGGGGGAGGATGCAGAGAGCTGTGGGTTGGCAGCGCACTACATTGCTTCCTGCCATAAGATGATGGACAGTGTCTGACAGAACAATCAACCGGCACATGTTCTCACGTTCTGAGCTTAGTTCCTTTATTATGTCTTTGTGTTAGTTTGGTCAGGGCGTGAGTTGGGGTGGGTAGTCTATGTTATTTTTATGTTGTATTTCTGTGTTTGGCCTGGTATGGTTCTCAATCAGAGGAAGCTGTCGATCGTTGTCTCTGATTGAGAATCATACTTAGGTAGCCTGTTTTCCCCATGTTGGTTGTGGGTGATTATTGTCTGTGTTTGTGTCAGTTTCCATTTATTCTCTTATTCCTTTGTTTTCTGTGTTCAGTTACATTACATTACAATTATATTATGGACACTTACCACGCTGCGCATTGGTCCGATCCTTCCTACTCCTCCTCAGAAGAGGAGGACGAAAACCGCTACACATGTCCTCTACTGTATGCTTATTGTTATTGTTCAATGTATGGTTATTTTGACCCTTGGTTATTGTTGTTACTGTTGTCCCGTTGACAGTTTTGATTCTTATTATTTTCATATTGTAAATATCCAAAGTAAGCATTGGCAATATGTACATTGTTATGTCGTGCCAATAAAGCAACTTGAATTGAATTGAATTGAGAGAGAGAGAGAGAGAGAGAGAGAGAGAGAGAGAGAGAGAGAAAGAGAGAGAGAGAGAGAGAGAGAGAGAGAGAGAAAGAGAGAGAGAGAGAGAGAGAGACAGAGAGAGAGAGAGAGAGAGAGAGAGAGAGAGAAAGAGAGAGAGAGAGAGAGAGAGAGAGAGAGACAGAGAGAGAGAGAGAGACAGAGAGAGAGAGAGAGAGACAGAGAGAGAGAGAGAGAGAGAGAGAGAGTGAGAGAGAGAGAGAGAGAGAGAGAGAGAGAGAGAGAGAGAGAGAGAGACAGAGAGAGAGAGAGAAATACTGAAATGTATTGAATCCAGGATATCTGTGACTCTAAGAAAGCAATCTGAGTAAAGGTATTGTAGTGACTACTTTGAATATAGCAAGGGATAAATACTGGTTTAAAATATGTTTGTTTCAATCATGTAGTCAAGTGAATGGCAGCATTAATGAAAGATTGTATAAAAGAAAAAGCTGTCTTAGGAAACAAAGATGTCTTAGGAAACAAAGATGTCTTAGGAAACAAAGATGTCTTAGGAAACAAAGATGTCTTAGGGAACAAAGATGTCTTAGGAAACAAAGATGTCTTAGGGAACAAAGATGCCTTAGGAAACAAAGATGTCTTAGGAAACAAAGCTGTCTTAGTAAACAAAGCTGTCTTAGGAAACAAAGCTGTCTTAGGAAACAAAGCTGTCTTAGGAAACAAAGCTGTCTTAGGAAACAAAGCTGTCTTAGGAAACAAAGCTGTCTTAGGAAACAAAGATGTCTTAGGAAACAAAGATGTCTTAGGAAACAAAGCTGTCTTAGGAAACAAAGATGTCTTAGGAAACAAAGCTGTCTTAGTAACCAAAGTGATGTAAGTATCTTAGTAAACAAGGCTGTCTTAATAAAAAAGCTGACTCATTCTAGGAAGTCCTTATATGGTTTATCTGTTGTTCTTGTTCCAGACATGGCGTCTTCCCACAGTCTCCTGCCTGAAGAGCAGTTCCAGTGTTCTATCTGTCTGGTTCTCATTGATCCGGTCACCACTCCATGTGGACGCAACTTCTGCCTGCATCATCGGGTACTGGAATACCACTGAACAGTGCCAGTGTCCAATGTGTAAGCAGACATTTGACAAAAGACCTAAGCTCAAAATCAACAGAACCCTCAGAGAGGTTGTGGAACATTGCAAGGGGATACCAGTCTGAGACAGAGTTGAGTCCCCTGCCGAGCCTGGAGAAGTGGCCTGTGACGTCTGCACAGGACCGAAGCTCAAGGCCCTGAAGTCCTGCCTGGAGTGTCTGACCTCCTACTGTGAGAATCACCTTCATCCTCATCAGATAGCCCCAGCCCTGAAAAAACACAAGGTGATCGGCCCTGTGGAGAACCTGTAAGACAGGATATGTAAAAACCATGAGAGACCCCTAGAGCTGTTCTGTAGGACTGACCAGATGTGTGTGTGCCAGTTCTGCATTCAGACAGACCACAGGGGTCACAACACCATCCCTCTGAGGAAGGAGTTCAGGGAGAAGAAAGCTGAGTTGGGAAGGACAGAGAATCTTGTGCAGCAGATGATCCAGAAGCGCAGTCAGAAAGTTGAAGAAGAAGAAAGGAACACAGCGACAGGCTGAGGAAGCTAAGATGATTGGAGAGAAGAAGAAAGGAACACAGCGACAGGCTGAGGAAGCTAAGATGATTGGAGAGAAGAAGAAAGGAACACAGCGACAGGCTGAGGAAGCTAAGATGATTGGAGAGAAGAAGAAAGGAACACAGCGACAGGCTGAGGAAGCTAAGATGATTGGAGAGAAGAAGAAAGGAACACAGCGACAGGCTGAGGAGGCTAAGATGATTGGAGAGAAGAAGAAAGCAACACAGCGACAGGCTGAGGAAGCTAAGATGATTGGAGAGAAGAAGAAAGGAACACAGCGACAGGCTGAGGAAGCTAAGATGATTGGAGAGAAGAAGAAAGCAATACAGCGACAGGCTGAGGAAGCTAAGATGATTGGAGAGAAGAAGAAAGCAATACAGCGACAGGCTGAGGAAGCTAAGATGATTGGAGAGAAGAAGAAAGCAACACAGCGACAGGCTGAGGAAGCTAAGATGATTGGAGAGAAGAAGAAAGCAACACAGCGACAGGCTGAGGAAGCTAAGATGATTGGAGAGCAGAAGAAAGGAACACAGCGACAGGCTGAGGAAGCTAAGATGATTGGAGAGAAGAAGAAAGCAATACAGCGACAGGCTGAGGAAGCTAAGATGATTGGAGAGAAGAAGAAAGGAACACAGCGACAGGCTGAGGAGATCAGTGAAGAGCTGGAGCAGGAAATCACTGTGCTACAGAGGAGACGCTCGGAGCTGGAGAAGCTCTCACACTCTAAGGATCATCTCCATCTCCTCCGAAGCTCATCATCCCTGTGCCCCTTTACATTCACAAAGGACTGGTCTGGCATCAGTGTTAACCGGGACGAGAGCAAGTGGAATGTGAAGAAAGACATCTCTGAAATGGAGAAGACTGTGAAGAGAGCACTTTCTGAGCTTGAGACTAAATGGAATGGAGTAATGGGGAAGTCAGTGCTTGGAGGTGAAGAGTTGAACAGGATACAGCAGGATGCTGTGGATGTGACTCTGGACCCTGATACAGCACATCCACAGCTCATCGTGTCTGGTGATGGGAAGAAAGTGCTATATGTACACAAAGAACCAAACCACCCGTACAACCCCAAGAGGTGTCAAGGTCGTGTTTCTGTCCTGGCAAAGGAGGGCTTCTCCTCAGGGAGATTCTACTACGGGTTGTACATGGGCAGCAAAAATGGGTGGAATGTAGGCGTGGCCAAAGAGTCCATCGATAGGGCCCATGGTGGACTGTACCCTGAGGAAGGATTCTGGACTGTGTGGTCTTTTAAAAACGGACCACGAGGCTTTTGCACATCCCCCCATACCTCCCTCTCACTGAAGAGCAAGCCTCAGAAGGTGGGAGTGTTTGTGGATTATGAGGAGGGTCAGGTCTCCTTTTATGATGTGGAGGCCAAGTCTCATATCTACTCTTTCACTGGCTGCACCTTCACTGAGAAACTCTATCCATACTTGAACCCATTTGATGATTATGATGGCATTAACCCCGGCCCATTGGTCATCACTCCTGTCAATCTGACAAACCGAGGGAGACATTTTGACAGTGCTAAGCCATAGGAGATAGGTGGAGGAAAGGAGGAGATAGATGGACGTGATGAGGAGGAGAGGAGGAGATAGGTGGAGGAGAGGAGGGGATAGGTGGGGGAGAGGATGGGATAGGTGGAAGAGATAGGTGGAAGAGATAGGTGGGGAGAGGAGGAGATAAGTGGAGAGGAGGGGATAGGTGGGGAGAGGAGGGGATAGGTGGAGGAGAGGAGGAGATAGGTGGATGAGATAGGTGGAGGAGAGGAGGAGATAGGTGGAGGAGAGGTGGGGAGAGGAGGATATAGGTGGGGAGAGGAGGAGATACGTGGAGAGGAGGGGATAGGTGGGGAGAGGAGGGGATAGGTGGGGGAGAGGAGGAGATAGGTGGAGGAGATAGGTGGAGGAGAGGTGGAGAGAGGAGGGGATAGGTGGGGAGAGGAGGAGATAAATGGAGAGGAGGGGATAGGTGGGGAGAGGAGGGGAGAGGAGGAGATAGGTGGGGAGAGGAGGAGATAAGTGGAGAGGAGGGGATATGTGGGGAGAGGAGGGGATAGGTGGGGGAGAGGAGGAGATAGGTGGAGGAGATAGGTGGAGGAGAGGTGGAGAGAGGAGGGGATAGTTGGGGAGAGGAGGAGATAAATGGAGAGGAGGGGATAGGTGGGGAGAGGAGGGGATAGGTGGGGAGAGGAGGGGATAGGTGGATGAGACAGATGGGGGAGATGGGGGAATATCTCCTCCACACATCGCCTCCTCTCTTCCACCTATCTCCTCCTCTCCTCCACCCATCTCCTCCTCTCCCGTACCTATTTTCTCCACTCATCTCCTCCTCTCCCCCACCTATCTCCTCCACCTATCGCCTCCTCTACACAACCTATCTCCACCTATCTCCTCCTCTCCTCCACCTATCTCCTCCACCTATCTCCTCTTCTCCACCTATCGCCTCCTCTCCTCCTCTCCCCAACCTATCTCCACCTATCGCATCCTCTCCTCCACCTATCTCCTCCTCTCCTCTACCTATCTCTTCCTCTCCTCCACCTATCGCCTCCTCTCCCCAACCTATCTCCTCCTCTCCTCCACCCATCTCCTCCTCTCCCGTACCTATCTTCTCCACTCATCTCCTCCTCTCCTCCACCTATCTCCTCCTCTCCTCCACCTATCTCCACCTATCTCCTCCACCCATCTCCTCTTCTCCACCTATCGCCTCCTCTCCTCCTCTCCCCAACCTATCTCCACCTATCTCCTCCACCTATCGCCTCCTCTCCTCCACCTATCGCCTCCTCTCCTCCACCTATCTCCTCCTCTCCTCTACCTATCTCCTCCACCTATCTCCTCCTCTCCTCTACCTATCTCCTCCACCTATCTCCTCCTCTCCTCCACCTATCTCCTCCTCTCCTCTACCTATCTCCTCCACCTATCTCCTCCTCTCCTCCACCTATCTCCTCCTCTCCTCTACCTATCTCCTCTACCTATCTCCTCCTCTCCTCCACCTATCTCCTCCTCTCCTCTACCTATCTCCTCCACCTATCTCCTCCTCTCCTCTACCTATCTCCTCCTCTCCTCTACCTATCTCCTCCACCTATCGCCTCCTCTCCTCCACCTATCGCCTCCTCTCCTCCACCTATCGCCTCCTCTCCTCCACCTATCTCCTCCTCTCCTCTACCTATCTCCTCCACCTATCTCCTCCTCTCCTCCACCTATCTCCTCCTCTCCTCTACCTATCTCCTCCACCTATCTCCTCCTCTCCTCCACCTATCTCCTCCTCTCCTCTACCTATCTCCTCCACCTATCTCCTCCTCTCCTCCACCTATCTCCTCCTCTCCTCTACCTATCTCCTCCACCTATCTCCTCCTCTCCTCTACCTATCTCCTCCTCTCCTCTACCTATCTCCTCCTCTCC
>NC_048579.1:9742565-9745065 GCF_013265735.2 Oncorhynchus mykiss | reverse complement strand
GTTTGAAGAAATGAACTGTGGGAGCAATTATTAGGAAATGGAAGACATATAAGACCACTGATAATCTCCCTCGATATGGGGCTCCACGCAAGATCTCACCAAGTCGGGTCAAAATGATCACAAGTGAACGGTGAGCAAAAATCCCAGAACCACACGGGGGACCTAGTGAATGACCTGCAGCGAGCTGGGACCAAAGTAACAAAGCCTACCATCAGTAACACACTACGCCGCCAGGGACTAAAATCCTGCAGTGCCAGACGTGTCCCCCTGCTTAAGCCAGTACATGTCCAGGCCCGTCTGAAGTTTGCTAGAGAGCATTTGGATGACCCAGAAGAAGATTGGGAGAATGTCATGTGGTCAGATGAAACCAAAATAGAAATGTTTGGTAAAAACTCAACTCGTTGTGTTTGGAGGACAAAGAATGCTGAGTTGCATCCAAAGAACACCATACCTACTGTGAAGCATGGGGGTGGAAACATCATGCTTTGGGGCTGTTTTTCTGCAAAGGGACCAGGACGACTGATCCGTGTAAAGGAAAGAATGAATGGGGCCATGTATCGTGAGATTTTGAGTGAAAACCTCCTTCCATCAGCAAGGGCATTGAAGATGAAACGTGGCTGGGTCTTTCAGCATGACAATGATCCCAAACACACCGCCCGGGCAACGAAGGAGTGGCTTCGTAAGAAGCATTTCAAGGTCCTGGAGTGCCTAGCCAGATCTCAACCCCATAGAAAATCTTTGGAGGGAGTTGAAAGTCTGTGTTGCCCAGCAACAGCCCCAAAACATCACTGCTCTAGAGGAGATCTGCATGGAGGAATGGGCCAACATACCAGCAACAGTGTGTGAAAACCTTGTGAAGACTTACAGAAAACATTTGACCTCTGTCATTGCCAACAAAGGGTATATAACAAAGTAGTCAGATAAACTTTTGTTATTGACCAAATACTTATTTTCCACCATAATTTGCAAATAACTTCATTAAAAATTCTACAATGTGATTTTCTGGATTATTTTTCTCATTTTGTCTGTTATAGTTGAAGTGTACTTATGATGAAAATTACAGGCCTCTCTCATCTTTTTAAGTGGGAGAACTTGCACACACACACACATATACACAATCCCCCCGCCACATACACACACACAATCCCCCCGCCACACACACACACACACACACACACACACACACACACACACACACACACACATATACACACACAACTCCCCCCGCCACGCACACAATCCCCCCGACACACACACACACACACACTCACACATAACACCCCCCCCCGCCACACACACACACATTTACACACACAACCCCCCCGCCACACACACACACACACACACACACACACACACACACACACATACACACACAACCCACCCCGCCACACACACACACACACACACACACCCATATACACACACTACCCCCCCCCGCCACACACACACAAACACACACACATATACATTCCCTGACACATACACAAACGTTGACATACTCTGATATTCCCTCCACTTTCTATCATTTTATGAATTAACACACACACACACACACACACACACACACACACACACACACACACACACACACACACACACACACACACACACATTTATATATAATGCCCACGGTGCACAAACGCGCACAAACACACACCAGGCTGTGTTCTGGAGGAGTCAGTGCTCCAGTGTTCACACCAGTCTAAACTCCCACACAGTGAGACCAGGGTTAACAGGACCCACGCTGGAGCACACCGCATGAAGAGTGACTAGTAGTGAGGTCTCTGGTGATGTGTCTGTGCATACATATTTACATATTTACATATTTACAGTGCCTTGCGAAAGTATTCGGCCCCCTTGAACTTTGCGGCCTTTTGCCACATTTCAGGCTTCAAACATAAAGATATAAAACTGTATTTTTTTGTGAAGAATCAACAACAAGTGGGACACAATCATGAAGTGGAACGACATTTATTGGATATTTCAAACTTTTTTAACAAATCAAAAACTGAAAAATTGGGCGTGCAAAATTATTCAGCCCCTTTACTTTCAGTGCAGCAAAACAAATACAATCCACCTGTGTGTAATCAAGTCTCCGTATAAATGCACCTGCACTGTGATAGTCTCAGAGGTCCGTTAAAAGCGCAGAGAGCATCATGAAGAACAAGGAACACACCAGGCAGGTCCGAGATACTGTTGTGAAGAAGTTTAAAGCCCGATTTGGATACAAAAATATTTCCCAAGCTTGAAACATCCCAAGGAGCACTGTGCAAGCGATAATATTGAAATGGAAGGAGTATCAGACCACTGCAAATCTACCAAGATCTGGCTGTCCCTCTAAACTTTCAGCTCATACAAGGAGAAGACTGCAGAGATGCAGCCAAGATTCCCATGATCACTCTGGATGAACTGCAGAGATCTACAGCTGAGGTGGGAGACTCTGTCCATAGGACAACAATCAGTTGTATATTGCACAAATCTGGCCTTTATGGGAGCG
>NC_048579.1:9702565-9737565 GCF_013265735.2 Oncorhynchus mykiss | reverse complement strand
AATGGAAACTCATTTAGAATGTGTGTGTGCGGAGGTCAACTAGCCGCTACTAGCTGTCCCCTGATTTGACATCACCTTACGTGGATGCACGTTCACACACACACACACACACACACACACACACACACACACACACACACACACACACAAACACACACACACACACACACACACACCTTCCATCATTGTATAAGGGGATGAGATGTTGTTTATCATGTGAAGTAGAAAGTAGAATATCTGTGGAGGAAAAGTCTCTTAAAATGATTCAAAATCTTAAAAACCTTGAGCGCTAATCCAAATAAAAACCAGCGTCACAGCCCTAACAAACAATTGTTTACTTATTACAGTTTTTTTTCGATTGCTAAACGACAGTGGGCACAACTGGAGTCACATGTCCAAAACTCTAACTACAGTCTGCACTACCAACAGTCACCTGAGCTAAATAGTTCACATCACCTGCAAAACTCATTCCAAGCAACACAACTCTTAACACATGGCTCAAAACATGCTCAGTGCAGCCAAACACTATGCACAACCCTCACTGAGATAACACACACTGTCACTCAGAACACACTGAGAGTAAAAACACTAGCATCAAACACCAATACAGAAAATACAAACTTTTCATCTTTACAGTTTGAACAATTTCAGTGAATTCATACAAAGTAATATTTTCTTCAAAGAAAAGAGTGACATTCTTTCACATGATTTATTAACATTTTCAGAACATAACAATTCTTTAAGGTAAATGAAAATTAGCAGTTTGCTTTAATAGCCTGTAGTAATTTACGGAATTACAGTAATGAGAAAAAAAGGGTAGAAACTAAAAGTACATACTGTAATTCGAACAAATAATTGAGGGGCTAATCCTGCCTCTCTCTAGCATCAGGCCACAGGTTTTCTTCAACATCACATCTAATGTTTTCTCTTGCCATGCACCTGGGAAGAACCTTCTGGAGTGCCTTATCCATCCCTGGCAGTCCTCTGGACTCGTGTCCTCACATCCGGCACGCATGGCTTCCAAAAGAGACATTTGGTCATGTGGGTGGTGACCAAACACTTTCCACCTCCAGGCAGAGAAAAACTCCTCTATTGGGTTGAGGAAGGGTGAATATGCAGGCAGGTACAAAACCATGAATCTGTGATGTGCTGCAAACCAATCTGTGACAGCTGCAGAGTGGTGAAAAGCAACGTTATCGCAAACTATGACAAAAACTTGGGGGTTTCTTACTGGCTCCCCCTGTTCTGCTGGCACTAGCTGAGCATAGAGCTGTTCTAGGAAAGCTATAAGCCTTTCTGTGTTGTATCGGCCAATGAGTGGTGTGTTGAGAAGCAAACCATCATTGGCCATTGCAGCACACATGGTGATATTTCCCCCCCTTTGGCCTGGAACCTCCACAGTGGCCCTTTGACCTATAACATTCCTTCCTCTGCGCCGTGTTTTGGCAAGGTTAAATCCAGCTTCATCGATAAATACAAATGAATGTGGTCTTTCCAGTGCTTCCACCTCCATTACTCTCTGAAAAACAGTAAGTGCACAGTTTTACTGTAGAAATGCTAGTGTTTTTTTTTACTGTAAATATTTTGTATAGCTGTGTACGTAACCTCAGACGTCTTACCTGGACATATTGGTATCTTTGCTCTTTTACCCGTTCACTGTTTCTCTCGAACGGTACAGTGTATAACTGTTTCATTGTAACTTGGTGTTTCTTTAGGACTCGAGCAATAGTTGTTGTGCTGACAGAATTAACATTTTCAAATATATCATTATCAGCCAGCACTCTATCTTGAATCTGCCGCAGTTTTATTGCGTTGTTGACAACAACCAAGTCAACAATAGCATTTTCCTGCGCATCTGAAAATATTTTTCCTCTTCCCCCTGTTGGGGGCAGCCTTTGGGTCCTGTTGTAAAAATATATTTGACAGTCAAACTTGCTGTAATATATATCTGTGTAAATATTCTATAATTGAAATACAAAATAGATCCCTGTAATGTTTTCATTTACTGTAACGATGTAACTCTCACCTGTTTGCATGATGGAAAATTCGCATTACAGATGCCACTGTGGATCTTTGCAGATTGGGTTGCACCCTCAACCCTGCCTCTCTCAATGAGAGACCATGGTTCACGACATGGTCTATAAGTGTAGCCCTTATTTCATCTGAAATAACAGCTCTTTGTCTTCTTTGTCTTCCTCCACGCATCCGCCCTCTCCCTGCCACCCTTCTCCCTCCACGAACCCATCTTCCTTGTTCCATTTCCAAAATGAGACTTTCTGAGCTCTACCTATATATACTGTAATATGTGTGTGTGTTCACTAACAAGTCTAAAACAAGACACCTGCTTAGCCTTTCAGCTGAAATTGCAATCAGCAGTGTTTGAAAGGCACAAGGCTGAAATCTATTCCGTTTTGAATGTGTGGTTCACAGTTTTGACAGCAGTGTGTTAGCATTTGAACAAAGTGCTGTAAATCCACAGTGTTGTGCAGGTTGTGGTTAAAGTCATGGGATAAGTGTGAAGAGTTTTGAAAACTGTGTTCAAGCAATGAAAAACGAACTAGAGTTTGGTCCACATGAACTGCTGCTGTGCAGACTGTAGTTGGAGTTTTGCACATGTGACTCCAGTTGTGTCCACTGTCGTTTAGCAATCGAAAAAAACTGTAACAGATTTTCAAAATTACACTTCACGACAAAATCAACTGACGTTTTTTTCACACCTCAATATACTGTATACAATATACAATATACAATATACTGTATACAATATACAATATACTGCATACAATATACTGTATACAATATACAATATACAATATACTGTATACAATATACTGTATACAATATACAATATACTGGTCTGAAGTGGAACCTTCCCTAAACATATTTCTGCAATGTATATTTTTACTTCTGGAAGCTTCTGACACACTTTGATTTAGTTTTTGTTTGTGTGATTTAATGCATTTATGGGAACAGGTAGGAAACCCTTCCACTCAGGTGCTGGCCATAGATGTGAGTAAACATAAACAAGATGATGTCCGTGTTCTATGGCTGGTGTGCATTGTCTTTACTGAACCAGCTTCAGGCATTACGCGCATGACATCACTGCTCTGTGTGTGTTCCTTCCTGTTTTTTTTTTTTTTATCCACTAACAACATTACACATGTCCAAAAAAAGTTATTACAGTGGAACCTCCAGGTCACTTTCATTTTACAGATGACACAAGTGCTTAATATTTTTTTACGTCGCAAGCCATGTTCAGCTAAGGACACCACCCTCATAAAAAACATGCATTTGCCCTGATTGGCTCAAGCTCGATCCAGCTACATAGTCAGTGGCAGCTGCTCGCTGATTGCACAGCGTGAGCACCTTGTCTAGTGGAACCCTTCTCCAAGTACATTTTATTCTTCTCCTTTCTAACAGTGATCCTGTCAGAGCCTCAGTCTACAACTCTAGAGAGAGAGAGATGGAGAGAGACAGAGACAGAGAGGAGAGAGAGGGGAGAGAAGGAGAGATAGAGAAAGAGAGGGGAGAGAGGGAGAGAAAGAGAGGAGAGAGAGAGAAAGAAAGAGAGAGAGAGAGGAGAGATAGAGGAAGAGAGAGAGCGAGAGAGAGAGAGAGAGAGAGGAGAGAGAGAGGAGAGAGGGAGAGATAGAGGAAGATAGAGAGAGAGAGTAGAGAGAGGAGAGAGGGAGAGAGAGAGAAAGAGAGAGGAGAAAGAGAGAGAAAGACAGAGAGGAGAGAGAGAGAAAGATAGAGAGAGAGAGGAGAGATAGAGGAAGATAGAGATAAAGAGTAGAGAGAGGAGAGAGGGAGAGAGAGAGAAACATTTTTCTGAAACATTTTATTTTTTGTTTCTGATGTTGCATTTCTTTGGTTTTCTCAAATTTGCTTTCAATACTGCTTTTTGGAACATGCAATTGATGTGTTGAGTAGCTGAATTGTCACATTCTTTATTGTTTTGGTATTGTGACTTATTGAAGAACTGTATAGAGTTCATCATTTCAATTGAGTTCAATGTTTCAATGAATCTCTCTGCTGTGTTTGGAGCCCATCTGTACGGTTGGTTCATGTAGAGTTTATTGGGCTGTTTGATTTAATGCGTATTGCTGGTTCATTTCTTCAGAAACATGTTGATCTGTCTGTGATCTGACAATGGTGTCTGTGGTCTGACAGTAAATGCACTCATGGAGGAGGGGTCAATGTCAGTGATGGCATAATCAACTACACTTATCCCAACAGCTGAGCAGTAAGTAAACTGACCTAAAGAGCCCCCTCTGATTCTACCATTAAGCATGTAGAGGCCTAAGTAAACTGACCTAAAGAGCCCCCTCTGATTCTACCATTAAGCATGTACAGGCCTAAGCCATCTACAGAGATGCACTAACACCTTCCCATTTTTGTTCAGTATTTGGTCAGGACTATTCCTATTATTTATAAAAGGGTTACTGTACAAGGAGGGGTGTCCAAATGTGTGGTGGTTACCCCCCGCATCAGTGTAGTCAGGCTCAGAACCTGTTCTTGCATTGAAATCTCCATAAAGAAGCACTTTACCCTCTGTCTGAAATGTAATGATTTCTGTATGGAGATTATCAAAAAACTGGTAATAATCATTGGTCTGACCACATCTGCATGGGGAAACTTGAATATGGCAGTGAATGAACTCAAAGAAAAAGGCAGCAGAGCAATGTACACAATAAAAATTAAATTATTCAAAATCAACATCCCAATTAGAATTAGAACCAAAATATTTGACAGTGTAATCCTACCAATTGCTCTTTAAGGAAGTGAGGTTTGGGGGCCACTCAATAAACTGGATTTTAAATTTTGGGACAAACATCCAATTGAAGCCCTACATGCAGAATTCTGTGGTATAATTCTACAAGTCCAGAGAAATACACCAACTAATGCATGTAGGGCAGAATTGGGCCGCTTTTCAGCGGAAATGAAAATACAGACAAGATCATAAAAATGTTGGCTACATCTAAATTCAAGTCCAAATTCAAGTCTGCAATTTAAAGCACTTCAAAAACAAGAACTGAGCCCAGAATTGAGGCCTCTCAGTCAGCTGGGGTTGGACCCAACCAACCAAGCTGAGCCCAGAATCGAGCCCTCTCAGTCAGCTGGTGTTGGACCCAACCAACCAAGCTGAGCCCAGAATCGAGCCCTCTCAGTCAGCTGGTGTTGGACCCAACCAACCAAGCTGAGCCCAGAAACGAGCCCTCTCAGTCAGCTGGTGTTGGACCCAACCAACCAAGCTGAGCCCAGAATCGAGCCCTCTCAGTCAGCTGGTGTTGGACCCAACCAACCAAGCTGAGCCCAGAATCGAGCCCTCTCAGTCAGCTGGTGTTGGACCCAACCAACCAAGCTGAGCCCAGAAACGAGCCCTCTCAGTCAGCTGGTGTTGGACCCAACCAACCAAGATGAGCCCAGAATCGAGCCCTCTCAGTCAGCTGGTGTTGGACCCAACCAACCAAGCTGAGCCCAGAATCGAGCCCTCTCAGTCAGCTGGTGTTGGACCCAACCAACCAAGCTGAGTCCAGAATCGAGCCCTCTCAGTCAGCTGGTGTTGGACCCAAACAACCAAGCTGAGCCCAGAATCGAGCCCTCTCAGTCAGCTGGTGTTGGACCCAACCAACCAAGATGAGCCCAGAATCAAGCCCTCTCAGTCAGCTGGTGTTGGACCCAACCAACCAAGCTGAGCCCAGAAACGAGCCCTCTCAGTCAGCTGGTGTTGGACCCAACCAACCAAGCTGAGTCCAGAATCGAGCCCTCTCAGTCAGCTGGTGTTGGACCCAAACAACCAAGCTGAGCCCAGAATCGAGCCCTCTCAGTCAGCTGGTGTTGGACCCAATCGACCAAGATGAGCCCAGAATCGAGCCCTCTCAGTCAGCTGGTGTTGGACCCAACCGACCAAGCTGAGCCCAGAAACGAGCCCTCTCAGTGAGCTGGTGTTGGACCCAACCGACCAAGCTGAGCCCAGAAACGAACCCTCTCAGTCAGCTGGTGTTGGACCCAACAGACCAAGCTGAGCCCAGAAACGAGCCCTCTCAGTCAGCTGGTGTTGGACCCAACCGACCAAGCTGAGCCCAGAAACGAACCCTCTCAGTCAGCTGGTGTTGGACCCAACCGACCAAGCTGAGCCCAGAAACGAACCCTCTCAGTCAGCTGGTGTTGGACCCAACCGACCAAGCTGAGCCCAGAAACGAACCCTCTCAGTCAGCTGGTGTTGGACCCAACCAACAAAGCTGAGCCCAGAAACGAACCCTCTCAGTCAGCTGGTGTTGGACCCAAACAACCAAGCTGAGCCCAGAATCGAGCCCTCTCAGTCAGCTGGTGTTGGACCCAACCAACCAAGATGAGCCCAGAATCGAGCCCTCTCAGTCAGCTGGTGTTGGACCCAACCAACCAAGCTGAGCCCAGAAACGAGCCCTCTCAGTCAGCTGGTGTTGGACCCAACCAACCAAGCTGAGCCCAGAAACGAGCCCTCTCAGTCAGCTGGTGTTGGACCCAACCAACCAAGCTGAGCCCAGAAACGAACCCTCTCAGTCAGCTGGTGTTGGACCCAACCAACCAAGCTGAGCCCAGAAACGAGCCCTCTCAGTCAGCTGGTGTTGGACCCAACCAACCAAGCTGAGCCCAGAAACGAGCCCTCTCAGTCAGCTGGTGTTGGACCCAACCAACCAAGCTGAGCCCAGAAACGAACCCTCTCAGTCAGCTGGTGTTGGACCCAACCAACCAAGCTGAGCCCAGAAACGAACCCTCTCAGTCAGCTGGTGTTGGATCCAACCAACCAAGCTGAGCCCAGAAACGAACCCTCTCAGTCAGCTGGTGTTGGACCCAACCAACCAAGCTGAGCCCAGAAACGAACCCTCTCAGTCAGCTGGTGTTGGACCCAAACAACCAAGCTGAGCCCAGAATCGAGCCCTCTCAGTCAGCTGGTGTTGGACCCAACCAACCAAGATGAGCCCAGAATCGAGCCCTCTCAGTCAGCTGGTGTTGGACCCAACCAACCAAGCTGAGCCCAGAAACGAGCCCTCTCAGTCAGCTGGTGTTGGACCCAACCAACCAAGCTGAGCCCAGAAACGAACCCTCTCAGTCAGCTGGTGTTGGACCCAACCAACCAAGCTGAGCCCAGAAACGAGCCCTCTCAGTCAGCTGGTGTTGGACCCAACCAACCAAGCTGAGCCCAGAAACGAACCCTCTCAGTCAGCTGGTGTTGGACCCAACCAACCAAGCTGAGCCCAGAAACGAACCCTCTCAGTCAGCTGGTGTTGGACCCAAACAACCAAGCTGAGCCCAGAAACGAACCCTCTCAGTCAGCTGGTGTTGGACCCAACCAACCAAGATGAGCCCAGAATCGAGCCCTCTCAGTCAGCTGGTGTTGGACCCAACCAACCAAGCTGAGCCCAGAAACGAGCCCTCTCAGTCAGCTGGTGTTGGACCCAACCAACCAAGCTGAGCCCAGAAACGAGCCCTCTCAGTCAGCTGGTGTTGGACCCAACCAACCAAGCTGAGCCCAGAAACGAACCCTCTCAGTCAGCTGGTGTTGGACCCAACCAACCAAGCTGAGCCCAGAAACGAGCCCTCTCATTCAGCTGGTGTTGGACCCAACCAACCAAGCTGAGCCCAGAAACGAGCCCTCTCAGTCAGCTGGTGTTGGACCCAACCAACCAAGCTGAGCCCAGAAACGAGCCCTCTCAGTCAGCTGGTGTTGGACCCAACCAACCAAGCTGACACCAGAAACGAGCCCTCTCAGTCAGCTGGTGTTGGACCCAACCAACCAAGCTGAGCCCAGAATCGAGCCCTCTCAGTCAGCTGGTGTTGGACCCAACCAACCAAGCTGAGCCCAGAATCGAGCCCTCTCAGTCAGCTGGTGTTGGACCCAACCAACCAAGCTGAGCCCAGAAACGAACCCTCTCAGTCAGCTGGTGTTGGACCCAACCAACCAAGCTGAGCCCAGAAACGAGCCCTCTCAGTCAGCTGGTGTTGGACCCAACCAACCAAGCTGAGCCCAGAAACGAACCCTCTCAGTCAGCTGGTGTTGGACCCAACCAACCAAGCTGAGCCCAGAAACGAGCCCTCTCAGTCAGCTGGTGTTGGACCCAACCAACCAAGCTGAGCCCAGAAACGAACCCTCTCAGTCAGCTGGTGTTGGACCCAACCAACCAAGCTGAGCCCAGAAACGAACCCTCTCAGTCAGCTGGTGTTGGACCCAACCAACCAAGCTGAGCCCAGAAACGAACCCTCTCAGTCAGCTGGTGTTGGACCCAACCAACCAAGCTGAGCCCAGAATCGAGCCCTCTCAGTCAGCTGGTGTTGGACCCAACCAACCAAGCTGAGCCCAGAATCGAGCCCTCTCAGTCAGCTGGTGTTGGACCCAACCAACCAAGCTGAGCCCAGAAACGAGCCCTCTCAGTCAGCTGGTGTTGGACCCAACCAACCAAGCTGAGCCCAGAATCGAGCCCTCTCAGTCAGCTGGTGTTGGACCCAACCAACCAAGCTGAGCCCAGAAACGAGCCCTCTCAGTCAGCTGGTGTTGGACCCAACCAACCAAGCTGAGCCCAGAATCGAGCCCTCTCAGTCAGCTGGTGTTGGACCCAACCAACCAAGCTGAGCCCAGAAACGAGCCCTCTCAGTCAGCTGGTGTTGGACCTAACCAACCAAGCTGAGCCCAGAATCGAGCCCTCTCAGTCAGCTGGTGTTGGACCCAACCAACCAAGCTGAGCCCAGAAACGAGCCCTCTCAGTCAGCTGGTGTTGGACCCAACCAACCAAGCTGAGCCCAGAAACGAACCCTCTCAGTCAGCTGGTGTTGGACCCAACCAACCAAGCTGAGCCCAGAAACGAGCCCTCTCAGTCAGCTGGTGTTGGACCCAACCAACCAAGCTGACACCAGCTTCAAAAGAAAGAATATCAATAAACAAAATCATGAACCAATCAAAGGAGTCATATTTACAACATTGGAAAACAAAACAAAATCCCAAAGCCGACTAAATTGCTATTTGGCCCTAAACAGAGAAAATGAATTGGCTGATTATCTCTACTCTGTCAGAGATACGAAGCAGAGACACTTACCAAGTAGAGAGCAGCTCACAGATTACTGCACCTGTACATAGCCCACCTATAATTTAGCCCAAACAACTACCTCTTTCCCAACTGTATTTAATTTATTTATTTATTTTGCTCCTTTGCACCCCATTATTTGTATTTCTACTTTGCACATTCTTCCATTGCAAAACTACCATTCCAGTGTTTTACTTGCTATATTGTATTTACCTTGCCACCATGGCCTTTTTTGCCTTTACCTCCCTTCTCACCTCATTTGCTCACATTGTATATAGACTTGTTTATACTGTATTATTGACTGTATGTTTGTTTTACTCCATGTGTAACTCTGTGTCGTTGTATCTGTCGAACTGCTTTGCTTTATCTTGGCCAGGTCGCAATTGTAAATGAGAACTTGTTCTCAACTTTCCTACCTGGTTAAATAAAGGTAAAATAAATAAATAAAATAAATAAAAAGTACAGGCTCAGTGACCACCGATTGGCAATAGAAACCGGCAGACATAAAAACACATGGCTACCCAAAGAGGAGCGTGTATGTGGTCACTGCACAACAGGGGAGGTAGAAACAGAGATCTACTTTCTCCTTTACTGTGATATATATTCCTCACCAAGAGATTCATTATTCACAGAAATGACGACATTTATTCCAAATTTGAACTTATTAAACACAGGAGGAGGAGAGAGAGCGAGAGATAGAGAAAGAGAGAGAGAGAGGAGAGATGGAGGAGAGAGAGATAGAGGAGAGATAGAAGAGAGAGAGATAAAGATAGAGGGAAGAGAGAGAGAGAGAAAGAGAGGAGAGAGAGAAAGAGAGAGAGAGGAAAGCTCACTCACTACATCAAATAATGGTAGCTGGCAAAAGGAGGATAACATCCACGATCAAAGGAGAAAGAGGAAGTGGGAGTAGTGCATTTACATTCATAATGAATCACCACAGACACACACACACGCTGACACACACACGCTGACACACACACGCTGACACACACACACACTGACACACACACGCTGACACACACACGCTGACATACACACACTGACACACACACGCTGACACACACACGCTGACACACACACATGCTGACACACACACGCTGACACACACACACTGACACACACACAAGGTTGGACATAAATTCAGATAAAAAGAAGCGAACAGGCCTCTTTCTCCTCCAGGATGTCTCTGATAAAGTAGAACATTAACACAAAGAACATCCTGCTGCTTCCATCACAGTAGCTCTCACTCTCTCTTTCTCTCCTCTACTCTCTCTCTCTCTCTCTCTCTCTCTCTCTAACTCTCTCTTTCTCTCCTCTACTCTCTCTCTCCTCCTCCTCCTATTCCCACTCTCTGCCCCCTCCATCTCCCTCTCTCTCTCTCTCTCAATTCAATTCAATTCAATTCAATTCAAGGGCTTTATTGGCATGGGAACATGTGTTAACATTGCCAAAGCAAGTGAGGTAAACAACATACAAAGTGAATATATAAAGTGAAAAACAACAAAAATTAACAGTAAACATTACACATACAGAGGTTTCAACAGTAAAGACATTACAAATGTGACATTACAAATGTCATATTATATACAGTGCCTTGCGAAAGTACTCGGCCCCCCTGAACTTTGCGACCCCCTGCCACATCTCAGGCCCCAAACACAAAGATACAAAACTGTATCTTTCTGTGAAGAACCAACAACAAGTGGGACACAATCATGAAGTGGAACGACATCCATTGGACACTTCTCTCTCTTTCTCACTCTCTCTCTCTTTCTCACTCTCTCTCTCTCTCTCTCACTCTCTCTCTCTCTCCTCTCTATCTCATCTCTCTCTCTCTCTCTCTCTCTCTCTCTCTCATCTCTCTCTCTCTCCTCTCTCTCTCTCTCTCTCTCGCTCTCCTCTCTCTCTCTCTCTCCTCTCTCCTCTCTATCTCTATCTCTCTCTCTCTCTCTCTCTCTCTCCTCTCTCTCTCTCTCTCTCCTCTCTCGCTCTCTCTCTCTCTCTCTAGCTCTCTCTTTCTCTCCTCTACTCTCTCTCTCTCTCAATACAATTCAATTTAATGGCTTTATTGGCATGGGAAACATGTGTTAACATTGCCAAATCAAGTGAAGTAGATAACAAACAAAGGTGAAAAAAAACAATAAAAATGAACAGTAAACATTACACTCACAGAAGTTCCAAAAGAATAAAGACATTTCAAATGTCATATCATGTCTCTATACAGTGTTTAAACAATGTATAGCAAGGGCATGCTCACTGAGTGCATCTCAGTCCTCCTGTGGGCAGGTCTTCTCTTGAAAACCAGGTCTGTCTACGCCGTACAGTCAAAGCTTTCCTTCATTTTGGGTCAGTCACAGTGGTCAGGTATTCTTCCACTGTGTACTCTCTGTTTAGGGCCAAATAGCATTCTAGTTCTAGTTGCTCTGTTCTTTTGTTAATTCTTTCAAATTTTTCAAGTAATTATTTTTTTGTTTTCTCGTGATTTGGTTGGGTCAAATTGCGTTGCTGTCCTGGGGCTCTGTGGTGTCTGTTTGTGTTTATGAACAGAGCCCCAGGGCCAGCTTGCTTAGGAGGCTCTTCTCCAGGTTCATCTCTCTGTAGGTGATAGCTTTGTTATGGAAGGTTTGGGAATCACTTCCTTTTAGGTGGTTGTAGAATTTAACGTCTCTTTTCTGGATTTTGATAATTACCCAGCTAGCACAGTGGATCTGTGCTATCCCCGACTCTGGCTGAGAGTCGGGGCACTCGACTGAGAGTCAGACTTCGGCAGTATAACTTATGGCTAGGATGCGGGGATTGACCTCGGGCCTATTCCGGTGAGAGTTATCTGGCCCAAATGTATTACCTGGCGCTCGGGCCGATTGGGGCTACTCTCAGGCAGATGATTACACAGGCTGCTTTATATAATTAACATTTCATTATTTATTTATTTTTCCATATTTTGTCATTGTTTCTGTAATCCCCAAAAAATTAACATTTAAATTAAATTCTTTAAGAGTCCTGTTTAAGTATTATTTTAGTATTTTGATACTTTGTGCAAATTGATAAGCATTAAAAACTTTGCTCCCAAGTGGCGCAGCGGTCTAAGACACTGCACCAAAGTGCAAACTGTGTGGGACAGATGTTGCTGTCCGCGACCGGGAGACTCATGAGATCACGCATAATTGGCCAAGCATCGTCCGGCTTAGTGGAGGGTTTGGCTTGCCGGGATGTCCTTGTCTCATCACGCTCTGGCGACTCCTGCGGTGGGCCAGGCGCATGCACATTGTTGCGGCTGGCTTCCGGGTTAAGCAAGCATTGTGTCAGGAGGCAGTGCGGCTTGGCGAAGTTGTGTTTTGGAGGACACACAGCTCTCGACCTTCACCTCTCCCGAGGCTGTATGGGAGTTGCAGCGATGGGACAAGACAATTGGATATTACGAAAAGGGGGTAAAACATAAATAAATAACATTATTTAAAAAACATTTTGGATGGGTATAATTTGTATGTATAAAATGTACAATTGTAATATTTAAAATTACTAAATCGGGTCATTTTGTTTACATTTATTTAAAATTGCATCGGGCCGCTTCTGGGGGATTCTGGTAATATGCCGGTCAAAGTCAGCTGAATTCTGGGAGATGGAAACGGCCCAATGTACTTGGACCGATTCTGGGCAGTCATTAATTTTGATTCCAGGCCGAGTCCGACACCCGATTCCGGGCCGATTCAATCAGTTCCGGACACCGGAAGAGGGCTGCTTCTGGGCCGATTCCTCCATGTTAGCTGGGTAGCGGGTAGCGGCCTAATTCAACTCTGCATGTATTATTTGGTGTTTTACATTGTACACAGAGGATATTTGGTGTTTGTCCCATTTTGTGAATCTTTGGTTGGTAAAGAACTCACAACCATAAAGGGCAATGGGTTCTATTACTGATTCAAGTATTTTAAGCCAGATCCTAATTGTATGTCGAATTTTATGTTATTTTTGATGAAATCGAAGGCCCTTCTTGCCTTGTCTCTCAGATCGTTTACAGCTTTGTGGAAGTTACCTGTGGCACTGATGTTTAGACCGAGGTAGGTATAGTTTTTTGTGTGCTCTAGGGCAACGGTGTATAGATGGAGTTTGAATTTGTAGTCCTGGCGACTGGACCTTTTTTGGAACACCGCTATTTTTGTCTTACTGATATTTACTGTCAGGGCCCAGGTCTGACAGAATCTGTTCAGAATATCTAAGTGCTGCTGTAGGCCCTCCTTGGTTGGGGACAGAAGCACCAGATCATCAGCAAACAGTAGACATTTGACTTCAGATTCTAGTAGGGTGATGCCGGAGGGTGGGGCTTAAGCTGCATCCCTGTCTCACCCCACAGCCCCGTGGAAAGAAATGTGTGTGGTTTTTGCCAATTTTACACACACACTTGTTGTTTGTGGATATACATTTTCTAATGTCCTATGTTTTTTTCCCCCAACACCACTTTCTATTAATTTGTAAAGCAGACCCTCATGCCAAATTGAGTTAAAAGCTTTTTTGAAATCAACAAATCATGAGAAGACTTTGCCTTTGTTTTGGTTTGTTTGTTTGTCAATTAGGGTGTGCAGGGTGAATGCGTGGTCTGTCGTACAGTAATTTGGTAATTACCTCTCTCCCTCTGTTGGTCTCTCTCTCTCTCTCTCTCTCTCTCTCTCTCTCTCTCTCTCTCTGTCCCTACATTCTGCTGTCTGTTTTATTCTTCCTTTTGGTTAGTAAGGGAATCAAATAGAGAATAACCCAGACTGTGGGAATGAATGGGACTGGGTCAGGGAACATCAGTTTGCAACAAAACTTGAGCTCCAATATCTTACAATGAGACATCAAACAGCAGCCAATGTCAATGAAAGGAGAGTGAGGAAATTAGACAGCCCTGGAGAGACAGCCCTGGAGAGACAGCCCTGGAGAGACAGCTATGATTTAGTATCCCAATAATCACAGAACGGAATCAGAGAGGAGTCCATAACAGAAGTGCAGGAGGATGTGTGTGTGTGTGTGTGTGTGTGTGTGTGTGTGTGTGTGTGTGTGTGTGTGTGTGTGTTCGGGTACTAGAGGTCCACCGATTATGATTTTTCAATACCGATACCGATTATTGGAGGACCAAAAAAGCCGATACTGATTAATCGGCCGATTTATTTATTTATTTATTTGTAATAATGACAATTACAACAATACTGAATGAACAATTATTTTAACTTAATATAATACATCACTAAAATCAATTTAGCCTCAAGTAAATAATGAAACATGTTCAATTTGGTTTAAACAATGCAAAAACAAAGTGTTGGAGAAGAAAGTAAAAGTGCAATATGTGCCATGTAAGAAAGCTAACATTTCAGTTCCTTGCTCAGAACATGAGAACATATGAAAGCTGGAGGATCCTTTAAGCATGAGTCTTCAATATTCCCAGGTAAGAAGTTTTAGGTTGTAGTTATTATAGGAATTATAGGACTATTTCCCTCTATACCATTTGTATTTCATTAACCTTTGACTATTGGATGTTCTTACTTTAGTATTGCCAGTGTAACAGTATAGCTTCCGTCCCTTTCCTCGCTCCTCCCTGGGCTCGAACCAGCAACACAACGACAGCCACCATTGAAGCAGCGTTACCCATGCAGAGCAAGGGGAACAACTACTTGAAGGCTCAGAGCGAGTGACGTTTGAAACGCTATTAGTGCGCGCTAACTAGCTAGCCATTTCACTTCGGTTACACCAACCGATTAATCGGTCGACCTCTAGTGTGTACTGACTGTGCACATGTTCGTAATGATGGATCCCTGTAAAGATTAGTAGTTCAATTTATTATTTCCTCCCACTCCAAACAGATGAGCTCGGTGCTATGTCTGTGTCTGTGTGTGTGTGTGTGTGTGTGTGGGGGGGGGGGGGGGGGGGGGGGTCCCAGTGGCAGACATTTAATGAAACAGCTTCAGGTCAGCTGGTTACAGCGCAGATTTATCACTGGGCGCTGGCATCGCTTAACCCAGCACGTTCTCAAGGCCAAGCAGCCTCAAGGAGATTCACACACACACACACACACACACATACACACAGAGGAGAAAAAGAGGATAAGATAAGGTGTTTGAGAGGCTAGAAACATCTGAGAGAAACAGCTGACTCAGAGAAAAGAAGCTGATTTAATAAGGACCCAGCAGGGGTCCGGCCATAGGTGCTGATTGTTCCTCAATACAATGAAGAGCGACTAGAGTGGGAAGATGGGAGAAAAGGAGAAATTCATCTGCCCATCTATCCCTCAGCCATTCAATCCCATTTAAATACAAATATTGATCTTGATGATAAAATGCTTTTTGTTATACACACCATTTCCAGATACACTGCTGCTCAACAAACATGGTTACTAAGATGTTACTATGATGGGTGTTACACAGTGGAGGCTGCTGAGGGGAGAACGGCTCATAATAATGGCTGGAATTAAGCATCAAACATATGGAAACCCCTTCACCCCTCCACCCCTTCCACCCTCCCCCGTCCACCCCTCCCACCCTTCACCCCTCCAGCGCCCTTTATAACAACAACCTGGAAGGAGAGGAGAAGAGAGTAGAGGAGAGGGGAGAAGGCGAAGGAGAGGAGAGGGAGAGGAGAGAGGGATGGGGAAAGGGAGAGTGAGGAGAAGAGGGGAGAGAGGAGAGGAATGGGGAGAGGGGAGGAGAGGAGAGGGAAGAAGGAGAGGAGAGAGGAGAGGAATGGGGAGAGGGGAGGAGAGGAGAGGGGAGAAGGAGAGGGAGAGGAGAGGGGAAAAGGAGAGGAGAGAGGGATGGGGAAAGGGAGAGTGAGGAGAGGAGGGGAGAGAGGAGAGGAATGGGGACAGGGGAGGAGAGGAGAGGGGAGAAGGGAGAAGGAGAGGGAGAGGAGAGGGGAGAAGGAGAGGAGAATGGGGAGAGGAGAGGAGTAGAGAGGAAGAGGAGAGGGAGAGGGAGAGGAGAGGGATGGGGAGAGGAGAAGAGAAGGGAGGAGAGGAAGGCAGTATTCTATGGCACTTCCTTTCTCTCTCCTGTGAGCCATTATCGTCTTCCTGTGAGCCTTTATCGTCTTCTTGTGAGCCATTATGGTCTTCTTGTGAGCCATTATCGTCTTCCTGTGAGCCATTATCGTCTTCTTGTGAGCCATTATCATCTTCTTGTGAGCCATTATCGTCTTCTTGTGAGCCAGTATCGTCTTCTTGTGAGCCAGTATCGTCTTCCTTTGAGCCATATATCGTCTTCTTGTGAGCCAGTATCGTCTTCTTGTGAGCCATTATCGTCTTCTTGTGAGCCAGTATCGTCTTCTTGTGAGCCAGTATCGTCTTCTTGTGAGCCATTATCGTCTTCTTGTGAGCCAGTATCGTCTTCCTTTGAGCCATATATCGTCTTAATGTGAGCCAGTATCGTCTTCATGTGAGCCATATATCGTCTTCTTGTGAGCCATATTTCGTCTTCCTGTTTGAGTGAGCAGACTACAGAGCAGATACAGCCTTCCACATCTCCTTTCCTCTCTACAGCCACATGTGGTAGGGTCCCTTCTCCCTTTGTCAACTCAGGCTTAGAGCTTGTCAACTCAGGCTTCAAAAGCTTACAGTATTCATCCCCAACAACAGGGGAAAAAAATTAAACACAGTAAATAGGCCCAGCCATGGACATTGTTTTTCCTTACTGCACTTGCTAACCATGCAGGCAGGCAAACACGCAACACTGATCACACACACACACACGCACGCACACACACAGACACACACACACACACACACACACACACACACACACACACACACACACACACACACACACACACACACACACACACACACACACACACAGATTTCTAATGTCTTTGCAGCCTCCCAGGTATTAACAGTGATTGGATCAGTCTACATTAAACAGGCACAAACCATGTGTTCCATATAGAATAGAACATCAGATTAGTCCATGCCCCTAATGGATCTATTACAGTCACAAGAACCCCCCTCCCCCCGCAAACGTATGCTGACACACACACGCACACACACACACACAAACACACACACACACACAAACACACACACACAAACACACACACACACACACACACACACACACACACACACACACACACACACACACACACACATTGATTAATAATCTCCCTGAGATGTAGAAGTGGTTGATCAGACTAATTAACTACTGTCATTAATCACTACAGCACAGAGAGAGAGAGAAAGACACAGAGAGAGAGAGAGAGAGAGAGAGA
The DNA here is from genome assembly GCF_013265735.2 of Oncorhynchus mykiss. Taxonomy (NCBI): domain Eukaryota; kingdom Metazoa; phylum Chordata; class Actinopteri; order Salmoniformes; family Salmonidae; genus Oncorhynchus; species Oncorhynchus mykiss. The sequence goes on along the minus strand of NC_048579.1, from coordinate 9,720,280 downwards.
TGTGCATAACTGTAATCTGCTTTGCTGATTTTGTAACACTTCAGTTGATTGTGTTCATATCCTCTTGAATGGTTGATTGGCTGGTATGAGCTGGAACAACAACTGTTAGAATCGTGTTCCACTACTGGTCAAAAGTTTTAGAACGCCTACTCATTCAAGGTTTTTTCTTAATTTTGACTATTTTCTACAATGTAGAATAATAGTGAAGACATCAAAACTAGGAAATAACACATATGGAATCATGTAGTAACCCAAAAAGTGTTAAACAAATCTAAATATATTTCATATTCTAGATTCTTTAAATAGCCTCTCTTTGCTTTGATCACAGTGGCATCATTAAAATTGAAGACTTATTTTATCAAATCAATTCTCTATAATTATTATTACGTGATTAAACTAATCATGTAAATGGAATTAACTAGGAAGTCGGGGCACCAAGGAAAATCTTCAGATTACAAAGTTATAATTTTCTGATTATAACTCTTCAGATATTTTAATTAGTCTTCTAATTAATGAATTATTATTTACCTCACGTCAGTCTCATTCCAAACGTTGTAAGTTGTTGGTTATCTGCACGAACACAGCCTTAACTATCAATCATCCATACACAAATTGGCTTATTTATTTATTTATTATTTACGTTTCACAGAAACTCATAAACAAACAGTAGATATGTTACTAACAAGGATAGGGAAGATTCCCTAGTGGGCTAATCCGATATGACGGCTTGGTGGACAAAAGGAAGTGGGTGTGGAATGAGAGAGCGGGAAAGACAACAGGGATCACGTCCTATATCGACATAACCCGAAAGGTCACTCAGCAAGGAAGAAGCCACTGCTCCAAAAACGGCAGAAAAAAGCCAGACTACAGTTTTTCAACTGCACATGGGGACAAAGATCGTACTTTTTGGAGAAATGTCCTCTGGTCTGATGAAACAAAAATAGAACTGTTTGGCCATAATGACCATCGTTATGTTAGGAGGAAAAAGGGGGAGGCTTGCAAGCTGAAGAACACCATCCCAACCATGAAGCACGGGGGTGGTAGCATCATTGTGTGGGGGTGCTTTGCTACAAGAGGGACTGGTGCACTTCACAAAATAGATGGCATCATGAGGATGGAAAATTATGTGGATATACTGAAGCAACATCTCAAGACATCAGTCAGTAAGTTAAAGCTTGGTCTCAAATGGGTCTTCCAAATGGACAATGACCCCAAGCATACTTCCAAAGTTGTGGCAAAATGGCTTAAGGACAACAAAGTCAAGGTATTGGAGTGGCCATCACAAAGCCCTGACCTAAATCCTATAGAAAATTTGTGGGCAGAACTGAAAAAGTGTGTGTGATCAAGGAGGCCTACAAACCTGACTCAGATACACCAGCTCTGTCAGGAGGAATGGGCCAAAATTCACCCAACTTAGTGTGGGAAGCTTGTGGAAGGTAACCCTAAATGTTTGACCCAAGTAAAACAATTTAAAGGCAATGCTACCAAATACTAATTGAGTATATGTAAACTTCTGACCCACTGGGAATGTGATGAATGAAATAAAAGCTGAAATAAATCATTCTCTCTACTATTAATCTGACATTTCACATTCTTAAAATAAAGTGGTGATCCTAACTGACCTAAGACAGTGCATTTTTACTAGGATTAAATGTCAGGAATTGTGAAAAACTGAGTTAAAATTTATTTGGCTAAAGTGTATGTAAACTTCCGACTTCAACTGTATGTTCCTTCATCATTAATCAAGATGTTAACTATCCCTCCTTCTCTCCTCTTCTCCTTCTCCCTCTCTCCTCCCTCTCTCCTCCTCCTCTCCTCCTTCACCCGCTCTCCTCCTCCTCCCTCTCGCTTTCTCCTCCCTCTCTCCTCCTCCTCCTCTCCCTCTCTCCTCCTCTTCCTCCTTCTCTCTCTCTCCTCCTCCTCCTTCTCCCTCTCTCCTCCTCCTCCTCCTGCCTCTCTCCTCCTTCTCCTGTCCCATCATATTCACCTTAGGGGACAGTCAGGGCCCCATGCAGTAGCCATATGTGTTTCAGATTATGGTCAATAATTGATTGATTGAAATCTTGAGATTCTTGTCTGAATTATAAAACTCAGATATCAGTTTCATCTTTCACCCCCATTACATCTCTGTGGATAATCACTGAGGGAATAACACAGTGAAAGGCTTTGGCATGTAGAATTCATTTTCACTCTGGGATGCACACAGACAGTAGTATTCCCTGAATTTGAATATAAACTGTAAGGACAGCTGTATGTATGAAATGGGCCAAAATGAATATGGGCACACAATCCTTTATCAGTGCTTGATTAGGAGGATTATAAGGCTTACATAACCTCACAGTTGGGTCAAAAGCAAAACAGAACCCCTCCTCCTTTCCCTTTCAGAGTTTGTCTGAAATGAGGGGTCTGAGGGGGGAGTCTGAAGGGAGGAGTCTGAAGGGAGGAGTCTGAATGGAGGAGTCTGAAGGGAGGAGTCTGAAGGGAGGAGTCTGAAGGGAGGAGTCTGAAGGGAGGGGTCTGAATTAAGGGGTCTGAAGGAGGAGTCTGAAGGGAGGAGTCTGAAATGAGGAGTCTGAAGGGAGGGGCCTGAAATGAGGGATTTGAAAGGAGGAGTCTGAAGGGAGGAGTCTGAAATGAGGGATTTGAAAGGAGGAGTCTGAAGGGAGGAGTCTGAAGGGAGGAGTCTGAAGGGAGGAGTCTGAAGGGAGGGGTCTGAATGGAGGGGTCTGAAGGGAGGGGTCTAAAGGGAGGAGTCTGAAGGGAGGAGTCTGAAGGGAGGAGTCAGAAGGGAGGAGTCTGAATGGAGGGGTCTGAAGGGAGGAGTCTGAAGGGTGGAGTCTGAATGGAGGGGTCTGAAGGGAGGAGTCTGAAGGGTGGAGTCTGAAGGGAGGGGCCTAAAGGGAGGAGTCTGAAGGGAGGAGTCTGAAGAGTGGAGTCTGAATGGAGGGGTCTGAAGGGAGGAGTCTGAAGGGTGGAGTCTGAAGGGAGTGGCCTAAAGGGAGGAGTCTGAAGGGAGGAGTCTGAAGGGAGGAGTCTGAATGGAGGGGTCTGAAGCGAGGAGTCTGAAGGGAGGAGTCTGAAGGGAGGAGTCTCAGCCTTACCTCTCCTCCTCTCTGTCTACTGTACAGGCCACTACCCTGCTCTCAGCCTCTCTCTCTCAGCTGAGCAGATCATTCCTGACGAGATTAACATATTTACATGGCTGAGCAGATCATTCCTGATGAGATTATCTAACATTGTAACAGGCAGCAAACTGTCAATTCTCTGCTCAGAACAGCAGATGTTTGATGACGTTTGATGACAACATAAATCAATGGCTTTGCAACAATAATAGATCCAATCATCGTGGTACTGCTAGAGTCAAGTCAGGTGAGCCTTTAAACTGATTTCTCTGTAAGATTATCCATGTAAGTGTACAGGTGCAGCTAAAGTGCTTTAATGAACGCTTTAGGGAATGCTACAAACACCATCTGTCAAAAACACAATTACACGCTACTCTGAAACATTTCCGATGGGAGCACTTCAGAACATTTCAGGGGCTTGACGGGAAAAAATGAAAGACCGGAAAAGCTTTAGTTTCACGTTGTATTAATGGCATGTGCAGGATACACATAGTATAGATGAGGGGATTTAAATCCTGACCCTACGAGGTCCAGAGCCGGCACGCTTTCTGTTCTACCTGTTCTAAGTCATTGCAGCCACCTGGTGTCCCAGTTCTAAAAATCCGTCCCTGGTTAGAGGAGAACAATTAAACAAAAACAGTGGAACTGGCTTTTTGAAGTGCAGAGTTCCGTTTGAGGAGAATACGCCGTCCAACAAAATGCTTACTTGTGGGTTCCTAGGCTCAGTAGAATAGAACGTGTTTTAGGATCAGTATAACGCAGGATGACACAATGTACAGTCCAAAATATGTATCAGAGAAGGAGGGATTTGGGGGCAAGTGTTTCAATTCCACAGTATTAGCAATAGTAAAGAGTCTGGTAGCAAACAGGTGTGGTGTGTGTGTAGCATGAATGTATATACTGTATATATGTGTGTGTGTGTACAGTGCATTCAGAAAGTATTCAGACCCCCTTCACTTTTCCCACATTTTGTTTCATTATAGCCTCATTCTAAAATCGATTAAATAGTCCCCCCCCCCCCCCATCAATCTACACACAATACTGACATTTTTGCAAGTGTGATTATGTCACTGAGGACAAGTGGACAGAGGCTGTTGCAGCCCGGGTTCTCTGGTGTCTGGAGGAGTATGGATGCACTGCTATAGTAGTGGCACAGTGTTATGATGGGGCTGCAGCCCGGGTTCTCTGGTGTCTGGAGGAGTATGGATGCACTGCTATAGTAGTGGCACAGTGTTATGATGGGGCTGTCGTCAGGGTCTCTGGTGTCTGGAGGAGTATGGATGCATTGCTATAGTAGTGGCACAGTGTTATGATGGGGCTGTCGTCAGGGTCTCTGGTGTCTGGAGGAGTATGGATGCATTGCTATAGTAGTGGCACAGTGTTATGATGGGGCTGTCGTCAGGGTCTCTGGTGTCTGGAGGAGTATGGATGCACTGCTATAGTAGTGGCACAGTGTTATGATGGGGCTGTCGTCAGGGTCTCTGGTGTCTGGAGGAGTATGGATGCACTGCTATAGTAGTGGCACAGTGTTATGATGGGGCTGTCGTCAGGGTCTCTGGTGTCTGGAGGAGTATGGATGCACTGCTATAGTAGTGGCACAGTGTTATGATGGGGCTGTCGTCAGGGTCTCTGGTGTCTGGAGGAGTATGGATGCATTGCTATAGTAGTGGCACAGTGTTATGATGGGGCTGTCGTCAGGGTCTCTGGTGTCTGGAGGAGTATGGATGCATTGCTATAGTAGTGGCACAGTGTTATGATGGGGCTGCAGCCCGGGTTCTCTGGTGTCTGGAGGAGTATGGATGCATTGCTATAGTAGTGGCACAGTGTTATGATGGGGCTGTCGTCAGGGTCTCTGGTGTCTGGAGGAGTATGGATGCACTGCTATAGTAGTGGCACAGTATTATGATGGGGCTGCAGCCCGGGTTCTCTGGTGTCTGGAGGAGTATGGATGCATTGCTATAGTAGTGGCACAGTGTTATGATGGGGCTGCAGCCCGGGTTCTCTGGTGTCTGGAGGAGTATGGATGCACTGCTATAGTAGTGGCACAGTATTATGATGGGGCTGCAGCCCGGGTTCTCTGGTGTCTGGAGGAGTATGGATGCACTGCTATAGTAGTGGCACAGTGTTATGATGGGGCTGCAGCCCGGGTTCTCTGGTGTCTGGAGGAGTATGGATGCACTGCTATAGTAGTGGCACAGTGTTATGATGGGGCTGTCGTCAGGGTCTCTGGTGTCTGGAGGAGTATGGATGCACTGCTATAGTAGTGGCACAGTGTTATGATGGGGCTGCAGCCCGGGTTCTCTGGTGTCTGGAGGAGTATGGATGCACTGCTATAGTATGTCATGATGACTGTGATGAAGACAGTTCTGAGTGCAGATGGATACACCTGATGACTCCGACGTGCCGTGTGGGATGTAGCAGAACAGCGAGTTAGACATGCAGTTCTGCCTGTCCAGGAACGACGACTTCTGCAGCAGCACGGAGAGGGAGAAATATACATTTGATTCTATAAACGAGGACACTGTGCGTGAGACCGTGAGTTCCGAGAGGGCGAAGGGCATGAAGATGTTCGCGTACGATACCAACAGCTACAGAGTGGGATCATGTACAACCTTCTCACTCAGCTAAGGAACAGGTTCAAGGACCACGAAAGGCTCATGTTCCAAAATATAGGGAATCCTCCCCCACAATATAGGGAATCCTTCCCCATAATATAGGGAATCCTTCCCCAAAATATAGGGAATCCTCCCCCATAATATAGGGAATCCTTCCCCATAATATAGGGAATCCTTCCCCAAAATATAGGGAATCCTCCCCCATAATATAGGGATTCCTTCCCCATAATATAGGGAATCCTTCCCCAAAATATAGGGAATCCTCCCCCATAATATAGGGAATACTTCCCCATAATATAGGGAATCCTTCCCAAAGCTATGGGACCAACTTTGATCTGCCGTGGCTCAAAACTGTAATCACAGTGATGTACTCCAAGTCTGACTTTGAGGGTAGGAGCCCGGCTGACCTGAGAGTATGTACCAAATGTATCTGCTTACCTGTCTAGTTTTGACCGTTCCCGTATCCACTGCCTCAGACGTAAGGACATTCTCTGACTTACTCCAGGAATACCACCGAGCAGGCCCAACTGTCAGCCTTGGCTTTGATCTCAATGGATCAACTTACTCCAGGAACACCACCGAGCAGGCCCAACTGTCAGCCTTGGCTTTGTTCTCAATGGATCAAGACTTACTCCAGGAACACCACCGAGCAGGCCCAACTGTCAGCCTTGGCTTTGATCTCAATGGATCAAGACTTACTCCAGGAACACCACCGAGCAGGCCCAACTGTCAGCCTTGGCTTTGATCTCAATGGAGAAAGTCTTACTCCAGGAACACCACCGGGCAGGCCCAACTGTCAGCCTTGGCTTTGATCTCAATGGAGAAAGTACTTTTCTCCGATATAAAATCAAAGGACAAATCATGTGACCTTGACATTGTCCATTTCATAAAGAAGGACTAGAGGATGGACTTTATTTTCACATGCTCACTATCTGGTGAGTGGCAATTTTGTTTTTGTTTTGTTATTGCAGTTCACTTCCTGTTGCTGTCGCTTTGATATAATGCAATAGAAACATTGTTGCATTTGAACTTTATATCATCGGTTATTTTGTGTGCTGAATGTGATAAAATATGTTTGCAATGGGAAGTAATAGCTGGCTGTTCATTTTGTGTGGGAAATGCTAAATTGTTGTGTTTTTGTATTAGGGTCTACTGGCTTGTTATCTGAATGGGCTGCTTATTCTTTAACATAATTTGATGCTGTGTGTGACTGTTTTCTCTCCAGCACGGTACTGAAATAGCTGAGGCAGCGCGCCTGTTTTATGTGCTCTGACTCACAGTAACTGTCCGTGGTCCTGAATCAATAGTCAGACCTATGTGTGGATGAATTTATTCAACCACTGTGAGTGTGACTGTTGTCTTTTGGAACTGCTTGTGAAACGATGTATGGCTTTTCTGCCTTATATGTCATGGTGTCGTACGAATGCACTTAAAAACAATTATTAGATATGTTTTCACATCGCTGCAACTCCCGTACGGACTCGGGAGAGGCGAAGGTCGAGAGCCATGCATCCTCCGAAACAAAACTCTGCCAAGCCGCACTGCTTCTTGACACACTGCTCGCTTAACCTGGAAGCCAGCCGCACCAATGTGTCGGAGGAAACACAGGTACAACTGACGACCGTGTCAGCGTGCATTGCGCCCGGCCCTCCACAGGAATCTCTAGAGCGCGATGGGACAAGGACATCGTCCCCTAACCCGGACGATGCTGGGCCAATTGTGCGTTGCCTCATGGGTTTCCTGGTCGCGGCTGGCTGCAACACAGCCCGGGATCAAACCAGGATCTGTAGTGACGCCTCAAGCACTGCAGTGCCTTAGACCACTGCGCCACTCAAGAGGCCCATTATGAATGCAATTCAAACGGGTTATAGGCGAGCCTAAACAACGTAATTATCAAGCATTAGTTGTAATATGGCTTTTTTTCTGACTTGGTTCCCCCATTATTTACACACACCGCTACTGCTGTGTCACTGTTGTGTCCGTGTGCAATCTCCATGAACTGCACCCCAAAGCACGGCTCAGGCCGGTTGGATTTTGTCATCAAAAAATATTGCTTTTCCTGCACTAGAGTCTGCACTAGAATATCTGCACTATAATTAAGTCGTGTTCTATTTCTGATATTTTCTTGATTTTGGAATTTGACCTAGTTGACATTGTTCCCCAACTGAAGTCCTATGTTCAATAGTAACGAGTCGCCACTGATGCAGAGGAACATAAACCTGCTAACTCTCTACTGCAGTCCCGTGTTCCCTTCTCTGCTCTCTGAAGTCAACAATCCGACTCCTTTGTTTTGCTTATGTTGAGAGAGAGGTTGTTGTCCTGGCACCAACGCCAGTTCACTTACCTCCTCCCTATAGACTGACACGTTGTGGTTGGTTATGAGGCCTACAACAGCGGTGTTGTAGGCAAACTAGATGGAGTTGGCGTCGTGTAAAACCATGCAGTCATGAGGTGAACAGCAGGTACAGCAGAAGGTTGTGTAAAGAGTCAGTAGTTGGGGCGGCAGGGTAGCCTAGTGGTTAGAGCGTTGGACTAGTAACCGGAAGGTTGCGAGTTCAAACCCCTGAGCTGACAAGGTACAAATCTGTCGTTCTGCCCCTGAACAGGCAGTTAACCCACTGTTCCCAGGAAAATAAGAATTTGTTCTTAACTGACTTGCCTGGTTAAATAAAGGTAAAATAAAATAAAAAAATAGGGAAGAGGTGTTGTTGACAATCCTCATATCCTGTGGGCGGTGTCCAGACCCACGGCTCCCGAGCATGGTGACGAGCTTGGAGGGAACAATAGTGTTGTATGCTGAACAGCATTCTCACATACTGTAGGTGTTGCTCTTGTCCAGATGTGTTACGGCCGTGTGAATAGTGATGCAAATGAAATCTTCTGTGGATTTGTTGGTGCGATAAGCTAATTGGAGTGGATCCAGTGTGCCTGGCATGCTGTGGGCAGCATGCCAGCCTCTCGAAGCACTTCATGAAGACAGGTGAGTGCGATGGGGCAATAGTCATTTGGGCATGTCACCTTGGTTTTCTTGGGCCTTGGGACGTCGGTCTTCTTGAAGCAAGTGGGGACTACAGCCTGGGACAGGGACAGGTTGAAGATGTCCGAGAAGATGCACACTCTGAGGACGCAGCTAGCGATGCCATCTGGGCTTGCGGCTTTGTGAGTATTCACTCTTTTGAGAGCTTTCCTCACATCAGCCTCGGACAGAAATTCACCCGGAGCAGTGAGAGTTTTCCTGGATGGCTCGGTATTGTCTGTCTCAAAGCGGGCACAGAGTGTGTTAAGCTTGTCTGGAAGGGAGGCTTTGGTGGGCACCACACACCTGGATTTACCTTTGTAATAGCCTGTGTGATCTGGCCATATGTGTCGTCAGTCTGAGTTGTTGAACATTGATTCAATTTGTTCAATTTGTATTGTCTTTTTGCATCCTTAATGGATTTGCTTACGTTGTACACATCTCGTGCCACAGAGTCGTCAGGGTTCATTCTGCTCACAAGAAATGCTACAGTACGGACTCTCAGCATGGTATGGATTTCTCCTTTCATCCAGGGTTTTTGGTTGGGGTATATCCGGATTGTTATTGTGGGTGCAACATTATCCACAAATGTCCTAATGAAGCAAGTGACTGACAATGTATATTTCTCAATGTTGATGGATGAGTCCTGGGGGGATGAATCTTTGAACATCAGTAATCTCAAAACAATCATGCAGCATTGAGTCTACCTCCCCTGTCCAGCGCTTCACTATTCTCTGTGTTGGTGGCTCCCTCTTGAGTTGCTTGTAGGCGAGGAATAGGAACAGAGAGATGTGATCTGACTTTCTTCTATGTTTAATTTATTGAATCTCTCCCTCATATTTTTTCCCCCTGTGTTTACCTCAGTTTACCTGGCCAAATAGGTATCTCCAGTACAATAAGACATTCAGGACAAAAATATGAAAGTGTTCAAAATCTAATTCCCTCTAATCTGTGTTTTTTATTCCCTTACCTCTGTCAAAATAGTTTGACAGTGAAAACATCTGACAACAGGATTGGGGGATAACACGGTTCTCTCAATGTAACAGCTTGATACACCGCATGTATCTCTCTACAGAGATACAAAAAAGCTGTGTGACATTCAATGTTCACCCGATGTGCATTCAATGTTCACCCAATGTGCATTCAATGTTCACCCAATGTGCATTCAATGTTCACCCAATGTGCATTCAATGCTCAGACAATGTCCACTCGGTGATCACTCAATGTGCGTTCAATATTCACTGGTTCGCTGATGGCCACAGCTTTCTAATATTCTGGTTACAGACAGATATTATGACATCGTTTAGAAGATGTCCGTCCACTTAGGGGAAATGACTGTGGTATCATGGGAGATTTAAATGACAGAGATAACTCCCACAAGGTCTCTGGCTGTCACTCAACCAGCTGCTAGCCTGTTAGCCTTCTAGTCTGTTAGCCTACTAGTCTGTTAGTCTGCTAGTCTGTTAGTCTGACAGTCTGTTAGCTTGCCAGTCTGTTAGCCTGCCTGTCTGTTAGTCTTCTAGCCTGTTAGCCTTTTAGGATGGTCCCATCTGTATATGTTGTAGCCAACTCCTCAGTATTGTAATGCATGGCATATGTAAATGACAACAAAAACAGTTGAAGTCGGAAGATTACATACACCTTAGCCAAATACATTTAAACTCAGTTTTTCACCATTCCTGACATTTAATCCTAGAAAAGATTCCCTGTTTTAGGTCAGTTAGGATCACCACTTTATTTTAAGAATGTGAAATGTCAGAATAATAGTAGAGAGGATTATTTCTTTCATCACATTCCCAGTGGGTCAAAAGTTTAAATTCACTCATTTTGTATTTGGTAGCATTGCCTTTAAATTGTTTAACTTGGGTCAAACGTTTCAGGTAGCCTTCCACAACCTTCCCACAATAAGTTGGGTGAATTTTGGCCCATTCCTCCTGACAGAGCTGGTGTAACTGAGTCAGGTTTGAAGACCTCCTTGATCACACACACTTTTTCAGTTCTGCCCACAAAATTGTCTGTAGGATTGAGGTCAGGGCTTTGTGATGGCCACTCCAATACATTAACTTTGTTGTCCTTAAGCCATCTTGTCACAACTTTGGAAGTATGCTTGGGGCCATTGTCCATTTGGAAGACCCATTAGCGACCAAGCTTTAACTTCCTGACTGATGTCTTGAGATGTTGCTTCAATATATCCACATGATTTTCCTACCTTATGATACCATCTATTTTGTGAAGTGCACCAGTCCCTCCTGCAGCAAAGCACCCCCACAACATGATTCTGCCACCCCCGTGCTTCACGGTTGGGATAGTATTCTTTGGCTTGCAAGCCTCTCCCTTTTTCCTCCAAACATAACGATGGTCATTGTGGCCAAACAGTTCTATTTTTGTTTCATCAGACCAGAGGACATTTCTCCAAAAAGTATGATATTTTTCCCCATGTGCAGTTGCAAAACCGTAGTGGCTTTTTTATGTTGGTTTTGGAGCAGTGGCTTCTTCCTTGCTGAGCTGTCTTTCAGGTTATGTCGATATAGGACTCGTTTTACTGTGGATATAGATACTTATGTACCTGTTTCCTCCAGCATCTTCACAAGGTCATTTGCTGTTGTTCTGGGATTGATTTGCACTTCTCGCACCAAAGTACATTCATCTCTAGGAGACAGAACGCGTCTCCTTCCTGAGCGGTATGACAGCTGTGTGGTCCCAAGGTGTTTATACTTGGGTACTATTGTTTGTACAGATGAACGTGGTGCCTTCAGGCATTTGGAAATTGCTCACAAGGATGAACCAGACTTGTGGAGGTCTACAATTCACTATATTTCTTTCTCTGAGGTCTTGGCTGATTTCTTTTGATTTTCCCATGATGTCAAGCAAAGAGGCACTGAGTTTGACGGTAGGCCTTGAAATACATCCACAGGTACACTTCCAATGGACTCAAATGATGTCAATTATAAGCTTCTAAGCCATAACATCATTTTCTGTAATTTTCCAAGCTGTTTAAAGGCACAGTCGACTTTGTGTATGTAAACTTCTGACCACTGGAATTGAGATACAGTGAATTATAAGTGAAATAATCTGTCTGCAAACAATTGTTGGAAAAATAACTTGTGTCATGCACAAAGTAAATGTCCTAGCCGACTTGCCAAAACTATAGTTTGTTAAAACTACCCATCCCGGATCAGGGAGAATTGTCAGCAACTACACTAATTAGCATAGCGCAAAGGTCAAACAATATTACTAGAAAATATTCATATTCATGAAATCACAAGTGAAATATAGAGAAACACAAATTAGCCTTTTGTTATTCACCCTGTCATCTCAGATTTTGAAATGATGCTTTACAGCCAAAGCAAGACAAGCGTTTGTGTAAGTTTATCGATAGCCTAGCATAGCATTATGCCCAGCTAGCAGCAGGCAACTTGGTCACGAAAATCAGAAAAGCAATCAAATTAACCGTTTACCTTTGATGATCTTTGAATGTTTTCACTGACGAGACTCCCAGTTAGACAGCATATGTTCCTTTTGTTCCATAAAGATTATTTTTATACCCAAAATACCTCCTTTTGTTGGTCACGTTATGTTGAGAAGGCCACAGGAAATAGCCGTCACGACAACGCCGTATTATGTCCATAACATCGACAGAAAAATAGCAAACGTCTTTAATAATCAATCCTCAAGGTGTTTTTCAAATATCTATTCGATAATATATCAACCGGGACAATTGGCTTTTCAGTAGGAGCGAGAGGAAAAATGACTACCTCTGTCTTTTACGCAAGAATCACTCTGAGAGCCCTCAGCTGGCCACTGACGCAATGTAGTCGTTTACGCTCATTCTTCAGGCCTGAAACTACGTCTAAAGGCTGTAGACACCTTAGGGAAGCCACAGAAAAAGGAATCCGGTTGATATCCCTTTCAATGGGCAATAGGGATGCATAGAAAGACAGGGGTTTCAAAATAAGAGTCACTTCCTGATTGGATTTTTCTCAGGCTTATACTCACAGACAATATTTTTACAGTTTTGGAAACTTTTGAGTGTGTTCTATCCTAAGCTGTCAATTATTTGCATATTCTATCTTCTGGTCCTCAGAAATAGGCGGTTTACTTTGGGAACGTTATTTTCCAAATATAAAAATTGTGCCCCCTAGTTTCAAGAGGTTATTAACAAGAAATGTGTGGGGTGGTTGAAAAAATAATTTTACTGACTCCAACTTCAATAAACTTCCAACTTCACCTGTACATGTTAGAGAGAATTTGGCTTTAAAAAAATCTACCCCAACTTTTGTATTGTGAAAAGGTGTGCTGTACTTTTCTTCAAAGGCGGTCTACATTTTGAATTCCTGATTCACTCTCTCGTAAAGAACCCTTGATGCTCTCTCTGACATCAGTCATACAAAAGTAATGTTCAGCAGGCCTATGTTCCCTCCTGTCTCAGAGCAGACTGACGTATGGACTAGAGCTGCTCCCATTGACATCAACACTTGACTCATACATACTGTACAGTAACCGGCCTTGGCCAGTCCTCAGTTGGATGCAAATCAGGCAACAGAGAAGAAGGAAGTTAGTGTGTGTGTGTGTGTGTGTGTGTGAGTGAGTGAGTGAGTGAGTGAGTGAGTGAGTGAGTGAGTGAGTGAGTGAGCGAGCGAGCGAGCGAGTGAGTGAGTGAGTGGGATGGTGAGAGAGAGAGAGAGAGAGAGAGAGAGAGAGAGAGAGAGATAGAGGGTGAGAGAGATCCCTGTCTCAGTAAATATTGATCTGTCCCAGTCTGTGCAGACTGTTCCGATCTAGATATCACTAATATGGGGGCCGAGGGTTTTGGCCTGGATTATTGAGAGGTGAGAGTAATAAGAATGAAGGCCGTATGGCCACTAGCCCCAACTAATAAGACTGTTTTTTTTGTGTGTTAATTTCTTATGCTATTAGCCCAGAAACTTTTTGGTGTTATTACATACAGACGGAAATAACTCAGAGCGACGGTAACTCACCAGCATTACGACCAGAAATACAACATTCCCGAATTGGATCCTTTGTTCGTACCCCCCGGGGCTAATTGAACTGATCCCAGAGGCTGCTCCAAGACACCGCCGGCAGAGAAGAGGTATTCAGAGTGGACTTCTAGTCCGACTCAGGAGGCGTGCACAACATCCACCGCTTCAGAGTATGTTTTAGATTTTATAATCATTTTTGCTAGACCCGCAACAACATCTGCTAAATATGTATATGTGACCAATAACATTTGATTTGAAGGCCATACGGCCCCTGGTCCCCTATAATACGAGTGAAGGCCATACGGCCCCTGGTCCCATCTAATAAGAGTGAAGGCCATACGGCCCCTGGTCCCCTATAATAAGAGTGAAGGCCATACGGCCCCTGGTCCCATCTAATAAGAGTGAAGGCCATACGGCCCCTGGTCCCCTATAATAAGAGTGAAGGCCATACGGCCCCTGGTCCCCTATAATAAGAGTGAAGGCCATACGGCCCCTGGTCCCATCTAATAAGAGTGAAGGCCATACGGCCCCTGGTCCCATCTAATAAGAGTGAAGGCCATACGGCCCCTGGTCCCCTATAATAAGAGTGAAGGCCATACGGCCCCTGGTCCCCTATAATAAGAGTGAAGGCCATACGGCCCCTGGTCCCCTATAATAAGAGTGAAGGCCATACGGCCCCTGGTCCCATCTAATAAGAGTGAAGGCCATACGGCCCCTGGTCCCATCTAATAAGAGTGAAGGCCATACGGCCCCTGGTCCCCTGGTCCCCTATAATAAGAGTGAAGGCCATACGGCCCCTGGTCCCATCTAATAAGAGTGAAGGCCATACGGCCCCTGGTCCCCTATAATAAGAGTGAAGGCCATACGGCCCCTGGTCCCATCTAATAAGAGTGAAGGCCATACGGCCCCTGGTCCCCTATAATAAGAGTGAAGGCCATACGGCCCCTGGTCCCATCTAATAAGAGTGAAGGCCATACGGCCCCTGGTCCCCTATAATAAGAGTGAAGGCCATACGGCCCCTGGTCCCATCTAATAAGAGTGAAGGCCATACGGCCCCTGGTCCCCTATAATAAGAGTGAAGGCCATACGGCCCCTGGTCCCATCTAATAAGAGTGAAGGCCATACGGCCCCTGGTCCCCTATAATAAGAGTGAAGGCCATACGGCCCCTGGTCCCATCTAATAAGAGTGAAGGCCATACGGCCCCTGGTCCCCTATAATAAGAGTGAAGGCTATACGGCCCCTGGTCCCATCTAATAAGAGTGAAGGCCATACGGCCCCTGGTCCCATCTAATAAGAGTGAAGGCCATACGGCCCTCGGTCCCATCTAATAAGAGTGAGGGCCATACGGCCCCTGGTCCCATCTAATACGAGTGTACTGGAGCCATAGAACACTCTCCAGCCTATAGAGGTGTATCCATTACAGCTACAGTACATAACCCCGACACATCGGCTACAGCTGAGGGAACAGTCAAAACCCTTTTAGCAGAATGATCCATGAGCTATGGGAGTCACCTCATACCTCAAACCTTTACTTTCATACTTCATCATTCGGGGTTTGCAAAGAGACTGTATCTTCTACGTGGACTGATCGACCGCAGACATAATATTGTCTATTAGACGGGCTACAGTAGGTCTGCCCAGGTTTAGACTTAGTTCATTTTCTACCATGATGTTTTTCCAAATAAATATTGACAATTCAGGTATGACTACTAGGACTTTATGAAACCGGTGCACCAAAAAATATAGATAGATTTACTATCAAAAGCCTGTGGAATATATCCACATCACCTTGACTGTTAGTGGCAAAAGCATTACAGTGTATTGCATTACAGTGTATTACATTACAGTGTATTACATTACAGTGTTACATTACAGTGTATTACATTAGAGTGTATTGCATTACAGTGTATTACATTACAGTGTTACATTACAGTGTATTACATTACAGTGTATTAGATTACAGTGTATTGCATTACAGTGTATTACATTACAGTGTATTAGATTACAGTGCATTGCATTACAGTGTATTAGATTACAGTGTATTAGATGACAGTGTATTAGATTACAGTGTATTGCATTACATTGTATTACATTACAGTGTATTAGATTACAGTGTTACATTACAGTGTATTGCATTACAGTGTATTAAATTACAGTGTATTAAATTACAGTGTTACATTACAGTGTATTAAATTACAGTGTTACATTACAGTGTATTACATTACAGTGTATTACATTACAGTGTATTAAATTACAGTGTATTGCATTACAGTGTTACATTACAGTGTATTGCATTACAGTGTATTAAATTACAGTGTATTAAATTACAGTGTATTGCATTACAGTGTATTACATTACAGTGTATTAGATTACAGTGTATTACATTACAGTGTATTACATTACAGTGTATTAGATTACAGTGTATTAGATTACAGTGTATTACATTACAGTGTATTACATTACAGTGTATTAGATTACAGTGTTACATTACAGTGTATTACATTACAGTGTATTAGATGACAGTGTATTAGATTACAGTGTATTACATTACAGTGTATTGCATTACAGTGTATTAGATTACAGTGTATTAAATTACAGTGTTACATTACAGTGTATTACATTACAGTGTATTAGATGACAGTGTATTAGATTACAGTGTATTACATTACAGTGTATTAGATTACAGTGTATTAAATTACAGTGTATTGCATTACAGTGTTACATTACAGTGTATTGCATTACAGTGTATTAAATTACAGTGTATTAAATTACAGTGTATTGCATTACAGTGTATTAGATTACAGTGTATTAGATGACAGTGTATTAGATGACAGTGTATTAGATGACAGTTTATTAGATTACAGTGTATTAAATTACAGTGTATTAGATTACAGTGTATTAGATGACAGTGTATTAGATTACAGTGTATTAGATGACAGTGTATTAGATTAGAGTGTATTGCATTATAGTGTATTAGATTACAGTGTATTACATTACAGTGTATTACATTACAGTGTATTAAATTACAGTGTATTCAATTACAGTGTATTGCATTACAGTGTTTGAAATTACAGTGTATTAAATTACAGTGTATTGCATTACAGTGTATTAGATTACAGTGTATTAGATGACAGTGTATTAGATTACAGTGTATTGCATTACAGTGTATTACATTACAGTGTATTAGATTACAGTGTATTAAATTACAGTGTATTAGATTACAGTGTATTAGATGACAGTGTATTAGATTACAGTGTATTGCATTACAGTGTATTAGATTACAGTGTATTACATTACAGTGTATTAGATTACAGTGTATTAGATGACAGTGTATTAGATTACAGTGTATTAGATTACAGTGTATTGCATTACAGTGTATTAGATTACAGTGTATTACATTACAGTGTATTAGATTACAGTGTATTAGATGACAGTGTATTACATTACAGTGTATTAGATTACAGTGTATAAAATGACAGTGTATTAGATTACAGTGTATTACATTACAGTGTATTAGATTACAGTGTATTAGATGACAGTGTATTAGATTACAGTGTATTAGATGACAGTGTATTAGATTACAGTGTATTACATTACAGTGTATTAGATTACAGTGTATTAGATGACAGTGTATTAGATTACAGTGTATTGCATTACAGTGAAATCCATCTGAATGATCCCTCTGTATAAAAGCAGTAAATTAATGTGTGCCCCTTGCGGTTGGGGATATCTAGGGATGTGGCGTAGACTGTCAGGCTTGAACACTCAGAGGGCTATAGAGGACAAGAGGACATGTCCAATGATCAGATTGGAACTGAGCCTCTGTTAGACTTTGCATTTAGTCCATTGCCTTACCCACTGCAACCAAAACCTTGACCCGTTAAATAACCGTGTGTGTAGCGGGTCGAAACAGAACAGAAAACATGTCCCAACACATAATTTATGTTGATATTACATGGATATATAGTCCTTCTGTGGA
>NC_048579.1:9480065-9700065 GCF_013265735.2 Oncorhynchus mykiss | reverse complement strand
AGGGACAGAGAGAGAGAGAGAGAGAGAGAGAGAGAGAGGGACAGAGAGAGGGACAGTGAGAGAGAGAGAGAGAGAGAGAGAGAGGGACAGAGAGAGGGACAGAGAGAGAGAGGGAGGGAGCGGAGGGAAAGAAAGAAGGGGCAGAAAGAGCAGGAGAGGTTGATAGCGAGTAGACTAGGTGAAAAGGGGCAAGAAACAAGAAGGAGGGACAGAGGGAGGGAGGGAGAGATGGAGAGAGAGAGGGGGAGAGAGAGAGAGAGAGGGAGGGAGAGATGGAGAGAGAGAGAGGGAGACATGGACAGAGAAAGAAAGGGGGAGAGATGGAGAGAGAGAAATAAACTTCTGTATGTGTAATGTTTACTGTTAATTTTTATTGTTTATTTCACTTATGTATATTATCTACCTCACTTGCTTTGGCAATGTTAACACATGTTTCCCATGCCAATAAAGCCCCTTGAATTGAATTGAATTGAAAGGGGGTGAAATGAGGAGAGAGAGGGGGAGATGGGAGGGAGGGGGAGGGCCATGGCATGTTGCAGGAGTGTCATTACATTTTTCAGGAGTGTCATGACATTTTTCAGGATTGTCATTACATTTCTCAGGAGTGTCATTACATTTTTCAGGAGTGTCATTACATTTCTCAGGAGTGTCATGACATTTTTCAGGAGTGCCATGACATGTTGCAGGCTCAGATGCATACAACACAGATACAGGAAGACAATATGCCATGACAAACTGTCAACAATAAGAATATTTTTTTCCTTTCAAGTATTCATGACAATGTATGGAACTTTTTTAACAGAACGAACACAAACACCATGTGTTCCTCTGGGACCTCAATG
This sequence comes from Oncorhynchus mykiss, assembly GCF_013265735.2. Lineage (NCBI taxonomy): Eukaryota > Metazoa > Chordata > Actinopteri > Salmoniformes > Salmonidae > Oncorhynchus > Oncorhynchus mykiss. The sequence goes on along the minus strand of NC_048579.1, from coordinate 9,699,223 downwards.
CCCCACTATGGCAGAAGAGAACAGGACATGCCATGCCAGAAGAGGACATGCCATGCACACACACATGCAAACAAACACACCCCTGCCTAGTGTTTCCACCCGGTTGGTTGGTAATCCCTGCGTCTTCCCTCCTAATGCCCGATCAGAATGCAGAGAGGCTGTCCAGATTACTGCCAGATTTATATCAGAACTATTTGTTATCTCTAAATGATGGTCCTGGTAATATTACAATAACCACAGCAGCTTCCTGATCAGAGCCACACACAGCACGCTGTGAGAGAGTCAGAGACAGTTTAGCGTTCTCATATCCAACTGTAAAGACTCTATAGAGTACAACGTTGTTATTTTTTAAACCAACTTAAAAATCATAAATTGCACACTATATTTTAAAATGGAATGCCTGTCTTAACGTAAATCTAATTCTCAGAAGCTGGTTATGGTGCACTGAAATGATTTAAAGTTTAGTTTTCTCATTTTGAAAATGTAGACTGCACAAAACCCATTATAGAGCGTTCTACTATGTGGTTATTCTGCTGTGTGTCCTAACCCCCACCTCTAAGACAGTCTTCGGTGAATCTGGTCTCCTCTTTATTGTGAAAAAGGTGATTTCACTGTAAATAAAAGAAGAGTCAAGGCTGTTCCCATTTTGGTGGAGCGAAACGTTTCATTAAAGAAACCTTGGAGTTCCAGAGCTGAAAACAGCAAGTCTTTTCCTCCTCAACCCAATGCTATACTACACACACACACACACACACACACACGCACGCACGCACGCACGCACGCACGCACGCACATACGCACGCACGCACATACGCACGCACATACGCACGCACGCACGCACATACGCACGCACGCACATACGCACGCACGCACATACGCACGCACGCACGCACGCACGCACGCACGCACGCACACACACACACACACACACACACACACACACACACACTCCTCATCAAGACTCCTTCATCACTGTCCCTATGCTTTGATTAACCTAACCCAGATAACCCAGGCAGGCCATGTATATTTAAACACACAGTCAACCATACTGTACCTGTAACGATCGTCGTCGGGGGAAAGAGAGGAGGACCAAAGTGCAGCGTGGTAAGTGTTCATGACTTTTAATATACTCAAAACTGAACACTAAACAAAATAACAACTAGAATGATAAGAAACTAAACAGTCCTGTCTGGTGACATACACACGTAACACAAAGACAGAAAATAAACACCCACAACCAACATGGGGAAAACAGGCTACCTAAGCCAGCCATACTCTACCTATCTCCACCCAGCCACCAACCAGCCAGCTATACTGTACCTATCTCCACACAGCCACCAACCAGCCAGCCATACTGTACCTATCTCCACACAGCCACCAACCAGCCAGCCATACTGTACCTATCTCCACACAGCCACCAACCAGTTAGCCATACTCTACCTATCTCCACACAGCCACCAACCAGCCAGCCATACTGTACCTATCTCCACACAGCCACCAACCAGCCAGCCATACTGTACCTATCTCCACACAGCCACAAACCAGCCAGCCATAATGTACCTATCTCCACACAGCCACAAACCAGCCAGCCATACTGTACCTATCTCCACACAGCCACCAACCAGCCAGCCATACTGTACCTATCTCCATACAGCCACCAACCAGCCAGCCATACTCTACCTATCTCCACACAGCCACCAACCAGCCAGCCATACTGTACCTATCTCCACACAGCCACCAACCAGCCAGCCATACTGTACCTATCTCCACACAGCCACCAACCAGCCAGCCATACTGTACCTATCTCCACACAGCCACAAACCAGCCAGCCATAATGTACCTATCTCCACACAGCCACAAACCAGCCAGCCATACTGTACCTATCTCCACACAGCCACCAACCAGCCAGCCATACTGTACCTATCTCCACACAGCCACCAACCAGCCAGCTATACTCTACCTATCTCCACACAGCCACCAACCAGCCAGCTATACTCTACCTATCTCCACACAGCCACCAACCAGCCAGCTATACTCTACCTATCTCCACACAGCCACAAACCAGCCAGCCATACTCTACCTATCTCCACACAGCCACCAACCAGCCAGCCATACTGTACCTATCTCCACACAGCCACCAACCAGCCAGCTATACTCTACCTATCTCCACACAGCCACCAACCAGCCAGCCATACTGTACCTATCTCCACACAGCCACCAACCAGCCAGCCATACTCTACCTATCTCCACACAGCCACCAACCAGCCAGCTATACTCTACCTATCTCCACACAGCCACCAACCAGCCAGCCATACTGTACCTATCTCCACACAGCCACCAACCAGCCAGCCATAATGTACCTATCTCCACACAGCCACAAACCAGCCAGCTATACTGTACCTATCTCCACACAGCCACCAACCAGTCAGCCATACTGTACCTATCTCCACACAGCCACCAACCAGACAGCCATACTGTTCCTATCTCCACACAGCCACCAACCAGTTAGCCATACTGTACCTATCTCCACACAGCCACCAACCAGCCAATCATACTGTACCTATCTCCACACAGCCACCAACCAGCCAGCCATACTGTACCTATCTCCACACAGTCACCAACCAGCCAGCCATACTGTACCTATCTCCACAAAGCCACCAACCAGCCAGCCATACTGTACCTATCTCCACACAGCCACCAACCAGCCAGCCATACTGTACCTATCTCCACACACCGGCCAATCAGTCAGCCATACTGTACCTATCTCCACACAGCCACCAACCAGTCAGCCATACTGTACCTATCTCCACACAGCCACCAACCAGCCAGCCATACTGTACCTACGTATCTCCACACAGCCACCAACCAGTCAGCCATAGTGTACCTATCTCCACACACCCGTCAATCAGTCAACCATACTGTACCCATCTCATCACAGCCACCAACCAGCCAACGATACTGTACCTATCTCCACACAGCCACCAACCAGCCAGCCATACTGTACCTATCTCCACACAGCCACAAACCAGCCAGCCATACTGTACCTATCTCCACACAGCCACCAACCACAGCTCCACTCTGCTGCTGCAGCCAACTAGGTCAATAAGTTATCCTACAGGTCAGTTAGTCATCCTACAGGTCAGTTAATCATCCTACAGGTCAATAAATCATCCTACAGGTCAGTTAGTCATCCTACAGGTCAATAAATCATCCTACAGGTCAGTTAGTCATCCTACAGATCAGTTAATCATCCTACTGATCAGGTAATCTTCCTACCGGTCAGTTAATCATCCTACAAGTCAGGTAATCATCCTACGGGTCAGTTAGTCATCCTACAGGTCAGGTAATCATCCTACAGGTCAGGTAATCATCCTACTCATCAGGTAATCATCCTACGGGTCAGTTAGTCATCCTACAAGTCAGGTAATCATCCTACTCATCAGGTAATCATCCTACGGGTCAGTTAGTCATCCTACAAGTCAGGTAATCATCCTACGGATCAGTTAGTCATCCTACAGGTCAGGTAATCATCCTACTCATCAGGTAATCATCCTACGGGTCAGGTAATCATCCTACGGATCAGTTAGTCATCCTACAGGTCAGGTAATCATCCTACTCATCAGGTAATCATCCTACAGGTCAGGTAATCATCCTACTCATCAGGTAATCATCCTACCAGTCAGTTAGTCATCCTACAAGTCAGGTAATCATCCTACGGGTCAGTTAGTCATCCTACAGGTCAGTTAGTCATCCTACGGATCAGTTAGTCATCCTACAGGTCAGGTAATCATCCTACTCATCAGGTAATCATCCTACAGGTCAGGTAATCATCCTACGGATCAGTTAGTCATCCTACAGGTCAGGTAATCATCCTACTCATCAGGTAATCATCCTACGGGTCAGGTAATCATCCTACGGATCAGTTAGTCATCCTACAGGTCAGGTAATCATCCTACTCATCAGGTAATCATCCTACAGGTCAGGTAATCATCCTACTCATCAGGTAATCATCCTACGGGTCAGTTAGTCATCCTACAAGTCAGGGAATCATCCTACGGGTCAGTTAGTCATCCTACAGGTCAGTTAATCATCCTACGGGTCAGTTAGTCATCCTACAGGTCAGGTAATCATCCTACTCATCAGGTAATCATCCTACCAGTCAGTTAATGATCCTACAAGTCAGGTAATCATCCTACGGGTCAGTTAGTCATCCTACAGGTCAGTTAATTAGCCGTGGGAAGTCGTTTGGGGTTTGTTGTGCTGCGTTTCTTCTTATTATTTGTCAAGTTAAACATACAGTCAATAACACAATAGAAACGTCTATATACAGTGTGTGCAACTGAGGTAAGATAAGGGAGGTAAGGCAATAAATAGGCCGTAGTCATGAGAGTTTATTAGTTCACTGGAAGCAAACGAGATCTCTAGTGGTAGTACAGTACACTCCCTCTCCACTCTCTCTCTCTCCCCCTCTCCTCTCTCTCTCTCTCTTCTTCTCGTCTCTCTATCTCTCTCCCCCTCTCCTCTCTCCCCTCTCTCTCTCTCCCCCTCTCCTCTCTCTCTTCCTCTCCTCTCTCTCCCTCTCTCTCTCTCTTCCTCTCCTCTCTCTCCCTCTCTCTCTCTCTTCCTCTCCTCTCTCCCCCTCTCTCTCTCTCTCTCTCTTCCTCTCTCCCCTCTCTCTCTCTCCCCCTCTCCTCTCTCTCTTCCTCTCTCTCTCTCTCTCTCTCTCTCCCTCTCCACTCTCTCTCTCTCTCTCTCCCCCTCTCTTCTCTCTCTCTCTCTTCTTCTCGTCTCTCTATCTCTCTCCCCCTCTCCTCTCTCTCTTTCTCTCATGTCTCTCCCTCTCTCTCTCTCTTCCTCTCCTCTCTCCCCCTCTCTCTCTCTCTCTTCCTCTCCTCTCTCTTCCTCTCCTCTCTCTCTCTCTCTCTCTCTCTCTTCCTCTCCTCTCTCCCTCTCTCTCTCCCTCTCTCTCTCTTTCTCTCTCTCTCTCTCTATACCTCTCTATCGCCACCCCCTCTCCTCTCTCTCTGCTGTGTAACCTCTGTGTGACATGTCCTCTGTCCAGAGAACTGTTGACTGAGGCTGAAACGGCCAAGAGCTCTGCTATTGTTTTCTTACCACTGAACTCCATTCATTGGGCTGTAAAAGCTTCATCTCAGTCAGTCTATGGCATGTTGAGTGTAATGTTATAGCCACTTTAAAACACAAGAGGCTTCAATGGACACAAGTGTGTTTTAAATCTCATTAAACCAAAGCCTTCCCACTGTGATCCTCCGCCCACACACACACACACACACAAACACACACACACACACACACACACACATGAGTTAGAGTGTGTGTGTGTGTGTGCATATGTGAGTGCGTGCGTGTGCGTGCGTGCATGCGTGCGTGTGTGTGTGTATGTGTGTGTGTGTGTGTATGTGTGTGTGTGTGTCTGTGTGATTGTGTATCTCAGCAGGCAAGCGTGTGGGAGTGTGGCGGTCCCTTCTAAGCCTGTCAGAAGCCTAGCCGTGAGTTCCCCTCCTGACAGTGTGATATGGTGGAAAAACCTTCTGCTTTTGAAACACATTTACACATTCTCCCACTGACAGGAAAACCACTGTAGTGTTATTCATACACACTCTGCAGGAATACTGCACCTGACACTAACAGTGTGTGTGTGTGTGTGTGTGTGTGTGTGTGTGTGTGTGTGTGTGTGTGTGTGTGTGTGTGCGTGCCTGTGTGTGTGTGTGTGTGTCATGAGTGCTTGCCTGCCTGACTTCCTGCTTGCCTGCCTGTCTTCCTGCTTGCCTGCCTGACTTCCTGCTTGCCTGCCTGACTTCCTGCTTGCCTGCCTGTCTTCCTGCTTGCCTGCCTGACTCCCTGCTTGCCTGCCTGTCTTCCTGCTTGCCTGCCTGACTTCCTGCTTGCCTTCCTTACTGCTTTTTTGCCTGCCTGAGTACTTGCCTGCCTGCCTGAGTCCTTGCCTGCCTGCCTGAGTGCTTGCCTGCCTGCCTGAGTGCATTTGTATGCATGATAATCTCAGTTAATCAGTACAAGGCTGTCAGAGCTTAGTCACGATCCCATTTTAGTCTGTAAATTTTTTCTGGATTTCATAAAACAAAGTATTACACCTCTTAAGCAGAGACGAGAGCAGCCTGCCATAAGAACAGCACGACAACAGGAAGTCAGATAGCTGACAGCTCTATCCCAGCTCTATCCCAGCTCTATTACAGCTCTATTACAGCTCTATTTCAGCTCTATTACAGCTCTATTTCAGCTAAATCACAGCTCTATTTCAGCTCTATTACAGCGCTATCCCAGCTCTAATACAACTCTATCCCAGCTCTATCCCAGCTCTATTTCAGCTCTATCCCAGCTCTATTCCAGCTCTATTACAGCTCTATCCCAGCTCTATTACAGCTCTATCCCAGCTCTATTATAGCTCTATCCAAGCTCTATTTAAGCTCTATACCAGCTCTATCCCAGCTCTATTTACAGCTCTATCCCAGCTCTATCCCAGCTCTATTTCAGCTCTATCCCAGCTCTATTACAGCTCTATCCCAGCTCTATTACAACTCTATCCCAGCTCTATCCCAGCTCTATTTCAGCTCTATCCCAGATATATTTCAGCCCTATTTCAGCTCTATCCCAGCTCTATCCCAGCTCTATTACAGCTCTATTTCAGCTCTATCCCAGCTCTATTACAACTCTATCCCAGCTCTATCCCAGCTCTATTACAGCTCTATCCCAGCTCTATTACAACTCTATCCCAGCTCTATTTCAACTCTATACCAGCTCTATCCCAGCTCTATTACAGCTCTATTTCAGCTCTATCCCAGCTCTATTACAGTTCTATTTCAGCTCAATCCCAACTCTATTACAGCTCTATCCAAGCTCTATCCCAGCTCTATCCCAGCTCTATTTCAGCTCTATCCCAGCTCTATTTCAGCTCTATTTCAGCTCTATCCCAGCTCGATTACAGATCTATCCCAGCTCTATCCCAGCTCTATTTCAGCTCTATCCCAGCTCTCTCCCAGCTCTATCCCATCTCTATCCCAGCTCTATTACAGCTCTATTTCAACTCTATCCCAGCTCTCTCCCAGCTCTATCCCATCTCTATCCCAGCTCTATCCCAGCTCTATTACAGCTCTATTTCAGCTCTATCCCAGCTCTATCCCTGTGTTTATTTTTTTCGTTTAATTTGATTCAATTCTTCTTCTTTTTTTTATGCAATGCAATTTCATCTTCTATTTCTGGAGTGCAAATAAATGATCTGTAATGATCTATAAAACCTAACATTTTGGAGCAGTATAACGGTGAGTGGACATTCCCTCTTTCTCTTCATATTGGATCTTTATCCAGCCCCCTGTGAAAGGTTTGGATGTGCGTAAAAGTCTACAAGTTGCCTTGTCTGTAATTATAGTACCTGTAACTATATTTAGACATAGCATTTAAAAAAAAAAATGCTTTTGTTTTGTTTAATTAGCACTGTCTTTTTAGGCCTTATCAATAGCCTAGTGAATTTAGTCTTGCTTATTGACTTCGTTTGGCATGTCCAGACTACAATTTACAGTAGGCCTAGACCCTATATCACTGTTAATGCTATAGGCCTAGACCCTATATCACTGTTAATGCTATAGGCCTAGCCCCTATATCACTGTTAATGCTATAGGCCTAGCCCCTATATCAGTGTTAATGCTATAGGCCTAGCCCCTATATCACTGTTAATGCTATAGGCCTAGCCCCTATATCACTGTAAATGCTATAGGCCTAGTCCCTATATCACTGTTAATGCTATAGGCCTAGACCCTATATCACTGTTAATGCTATAGGCCTAGACCCTATATCACTGTTAATGCTATAGGCAGAGCCCCTATATCACTGTTAATGCTATAGGCCTAGCCCCTATATCACTGTTAATTCTATAGGCCTAGCCCCTATATCACTGTTAATGCTATAGGCCTAGCCCCTATATCACTGTTAATGCTATAGGCCTAGCCCCTATATCACTGTTAATGCTATAGGCCTAGACCCTATATCACTGTAAATGCTATAGGCCTAGCCCCTATATCACTGTTAATGCTATAGGCCTAGCCCCTATATCACTGTAAATGCTATAGGCAGAGCCCCTATATCAGTGTTAATGCTATAGGCCTAGCCCCTATATCAGTGTAAATGCTATAGGCCTAGCCCCTATATCACTGTAAATGCTATAGGCAGAGCCCCTATATCAGTGTTAATGCTATAGGCCTAGCCCCTATATCAGTGTAAATGCTATAGGCCTAGCCCCTATATCACAGTTAATGCTATAGGCCTAGCCCCTATAGCACTGTTAATGCTATAGGCCTAGCCCCTATATCACTGTAAATGCTATAGGCAGAGCCCCTATATCAGTGTTAATGCTATAGGCCTAGCCCCTATATCAGTGTAAATGCTATAGGCCTAGCCCCTATATCACTGTTAATGCTATAGGCCTAGCCCCTATATCAGTGTAAATGCTATAGGCCTAGCCCCTATATCAGTGTTAATGCTATAGGCCTAGCCCCTATATCAGTGTTAATGCTATAGGCCTAGCCCCTATATCACTGTTAATGCTATAGGCCTAGCCCCTATATCAGTGTTAATGCTATAAGCCTAGCCCCTATATCAGTGTTAATGCTATAGGCCTAGACCCTATATCAGTGTTAATGCTATAGGCCTAGACCCTATATCAGTGTAAATGCTATAGGCCTAGCCTATGTTTAACAGTTTTAATGCTATAGGCCTAGCCTATGTTTAACAGTGTTAATGCTATAGGCCTAGCGAACATAGCTAAAATAATGCTATCATCAGCGCTAAGATTTACCATTGAGTTATGTTTGTTAAAATAGATCCTGTGTCCAAGTTCAGATTATGATTAAATATAAATAAAAACAACAAATTCAGCCATATTCTTCCTTCAGCTATCAGGGTTAAAACCAGGACATTTCTGACATATGCTATCGTGTTGATTCTTATAGCACAAGGGCAGATTCTACTGTAGACACAACACATGGAAATCAACTCTACCTATGAAATTACATCTCTTACAGCCCAGTTAACTGTTCTCTCTACACATCCTGCAGGCTGGTTAGCGATTAGCTAACCGCTAGCTGTAGCTACACCTGTCCCTGTGTGCTTCGGGGACTACCTAGCTGTGTTAGCATCCACACAGCCTAATAGGGATGTTAGCATAAGGCCAGTGTAACACAGATAAGGACACAGTACTTTTTATTTTATTTAACTAGGCAAATTCTTATTTACAATGACAGCCTAGGAACAGTGGGTTAACTGCCTTGTTCAGGGGCAGAATGACAGATGTTTACCTTGTCAGCTCGGGGTTTCAATCTAGCAACCTTTCGGTTACTGGCCCAACGCTCTAACCACTAGACTACCTGAGTTACCTGAGTTACTGGAGTAACTCAGCAGTGGTCTAGCCTGATGCTAAATGACAGGGCCAGATAGGAACACAGTAACCTGGAGTAACTCAACAGTGGTCTAGCCTGATGCTAAATGACAAGGCCAGATAGGAACACAGTAACCTGGAGTAACTCAGCAGTGGTCTAGCCTGATGCTAAATGACAGGACCAGATAGGAACACAGTAACCTTGAGTAACTCAGCAGTGGTCTAGCATGATGCTAAATGACAGGGTCAGATAGGAACATAGTAACCTGGAGTAACTCAGCAGTGGTCTAGCCTGATGCTAAATGACAGGACCAGATAGGAACACAGTAACCTGGAGTAACTCAACAGTGGTCTAGCCTGATGCTAAATGACAAGGCCAGATAGGAACACAGTAACCTGGAGTAACTCAGCAGTGGTCTAGCATGATGCTAAATGACAAGGCCAGATAGGAACACAGTAACCTGGAGTAACTCAGCAGTGGTCTAGCCTGATGCTAAATGACAGGGCCAGATAGGAACACAGTAACCTGGAGTAACTCAGCAGTGGTCTAGCCTGATGCTAAATGACAGGACCAGTGTGCAAGCTGTCGCCTGAGAGTAGTGTGACTGAGACACAGTGACAGGGACAGAGAGAGTGTGCTGTCAACCAAGAAAAATAGAGAGATGGAGAAATAGAGAGATGGATGGAGGAACAGAGAGAGATGGAGAAACAGAGAGAGATGGAGAAACAGAGAGAGATGGAGGAACAGAGAGAGATGGAGGAACAGAGAGAGATGGAGGAACAGAGAGAGATGGAGAAATAGTGAGAGAGAGATGGAGAAACAGAGAGAGATGGAGGAACAGAGAGAGATGGAGGAACAGAGAGAGATGGAGGAACAGAGAGAGATGGAGGAACAAAGAGATATGGAGAAATAGTGAGAGAGATGGAGATATAGTGAGAGAGATGGAGATATATAGAGAGAGATGGAGATATATAGAGAGAGAAATGGAGATATAGAGAGAGAGAGAAAGGGAGAGAGGAGAGACAGCTGATGTGATGAGGTGAGGCGAGGGAGCGGAGAATGTGTGTACGTGTGTGTCATGTCTGTGTACGTGAGGGAGCGGAGAATGTGTGTATGTGTGTGTCATGTCTGTGTACGTGAGGGAGCGGAGAATGTGTGTATGTGTGTGTCATGTCTGTGTACGTGAGGGAGCGGAGAATGTGTGTATGTGTGTGTCATGTCTGTGTACGTGAGGGAGCGGAGAATGTGTGTATGTGTGTGTCATGTCTGTGTACGTGAGGGAGCGGAGAATGTGTGTATGTGTGTGTCATGTCTGTATACGTGAGGGAGCGGAGAATGTGTGTATGTGTGTGTCATGTCTGTATACGTGAGGGAGCGGAAAATGTGTGAAGGTGTGTGTCATGTCTGTGTACGTGTCATATGGAATTTCTTACTGTACAGCCACAGAGCTGGCCTCAGCCTACAGAGAGAAGAGGAGAATGACCAGCAGCCTTCGTTCCTCCTAGAGAGACAGAATATACTACAGAGCTGGCCTCAGCCTACAGAGAGAAGAGGAGAATGACCAGCAGCCTTCGTTCCTCCTAGAGAGACAGAATATACTACAGAGCTGGCCTCAGCCTACAGAGAGAAGGGGAGAATGACTAGAGAGACAGAATATACTACAGAGCTGGCCTCAGCCTACAGAGAGAAGAGGAGAATGACCAGCAGCCTTCGTTCCTCCTAGAGAGACAGAATATACTACAGAGCTGGCCTCAGCCTACAGAGAGAAGAGGAGAATGACCAGCAGCCTTCGTTCCTCCTAGAGAGACAGAATATACTACAGAGCTGGCCTCAGCCTACAGAGAGAAGGGGAGAATGACTAGAGAGACAGAATATACTATAGAGCTGGCCTCAGCCTACAGAGAGAAGAGGAGAATGACTAGAGAGACAGAATATACTACAGAGCTGGCCTCAGCCTACAGAGAGAAGGGGATAATGACTAGAGAGACAGAATATACTACAGAGCTGGCCTCAGCCTACAGAGAGAAGAGGAGAATGACCAGCAGCCTTCGTTTCTCCTAGAGAGACAGAATATACTACAGAGCTGGCCTCAGCCTACAGAGAGAAGAGGAGAATGACCAGCAGCCTTCATTTCTCCTAGAGAGACAGAATATACTACAGAGCTGGCCTCAGCCTACAGAGAGAAGAGGAGAATGACCAGCAGCCTTCGTTTCTCCTAGAGAGACAGAATATACTACAGAGCTGGCCTCAGCCTACAGAGAGAAGAGGAGAATGACCAGCAGCCTTCGTTCCTCCTAGAGAGACAGAATATACTACAGAGCTGGCCTCAGCCTACAGAGAGAAGAGGAGAATGACCAGCAGCCTTCGTTCCTCCTAGAGAGACAGAATATACTACAGAGGGATTGATAACTGTGTGTGTGTGTGTGTGTGTGTGTGTGTGTGTGTGTGTGTGTGTGTGTGTGTGTGTGTGAGAATGTGTGTGAGAATGTGTGTGTGTGTGAGCATGTGTGTGTGTGTGTGTGAGAGTGAGTGAGTAAGCATGTGTGTTTGTGTGTGTGTGAGAGTGAGCATGTGTGTGTGTGTGTGTGTGTGAGAATGTGTGAGAGTGTGTGTGAGAATGTGTGTGTGTGTGAGCATGTGTGTGTGTGTGTGTGAGAGTGAGTGAGTAAGCATGCGTGTTTGTGTGTGTGAGAGTGAGCATGTGTGTGTGTGTGTGTGCACGTGCGTTCGTGCATGCGTGTGTATGTGTGTGTATATGCTTTCTTGTATTTGAGTGAGTGTGCCCGGTGGGGTAATAAATGTTCCCCATGCCTACCCTTTCAATATGTTGATCCCTGGCAATCTCCATGAGAAATGGATGAAAAGATATTTCATTATGTTCCATGAAGTGGACACATCTACTCAACCCACTAATCACTATAATCAATGCATTCGTCAATTCCTATCATTTCCTCTTCCCGTCTCCCCTACCTCTTTTCTCACAGTGATACATCAACACAAACTCAACACTGTGATTCACCGCTTTTCTCTACCATTCAGGACCGAAAGGTATGATATCAAAATCCATTCTTATTTTGCGCCCATGCACTGCCCAACGAAAAAGCAATCTTCATTTGAGACAAGGGAAAATATGGCTTCTATAATCTCTGCTCTGAAGATGATCCGTCTTTCTGCAATTCAAAGTGAAGCGTGATCAATCCTATGCGTGTGTTCTGTGACCTGTGTAGAAATCGGAGAGCAATTCTCATAATGCGTTTTCATTCTTTACATGGGTTTAAAGAAACCAAGGCCTCCACGTTTTATATTAAAAATAGACCTCCATTTATCAGTGCTGGGAAAATACACACACACACACACACACACAGGCAGACGCACACAAACGCGCACAGACGCGCACACACAGTCACGCACACACAAACACACACACACACAGGCAGACACACACACACACAGACACAGACGCGCACACAGATGGACGCACACAGACACAACACACAGACACACACACACACAGGCAGACACACACACACACACGCACACAAACACACACAGACACAGACGCGCACACAGATGGACGCACACAGACACACAGACACAACACACAGACACACACAGACACACACACTCACAGAAAATAAGCAGCACACTTCCCTAGAGTATTCATGAAGTGTTCAAACGTATTCACTGCTCATCAAAAAGAGGAATATACTGCATTTATTGTCTAATAGAAATGGTATTTCCATTGAGAATGGGCTGGTCAGCATCCCAGGAAGCTGGAACAAAGGGGGGGGTATTTTGACGGCTTGTCAAGTTAACCGTATCACAGATCCCATCACACAGCATTCACTTTCCCCTTCTCCCCTACATCAGTATAACGTCATAAAACAGGCATGTGAAGCAGTAGAGGGATATGTGTGTGTGTGTGTGTGTGTGTGTGTGTGTGTGTGTGTGTGTGTGTGTGTGTGTGTGTGTGGGGGGGGGGGGGGGGGTGTATAGAGTTGTCCAGTAATCAAAGCCATGCTCTAGACAGATCTTCATGGGGGTCCAAAATCACCAACGGAACTCAACTCTTTGAGGCCTAAAGAAGAGAACTAAAAGCCGGAAAAAAACTAGTCGGAAAGAGACTAGCCGGAAATGACAAACACTGACAATACAGCAAGCCCTGGTCACAAGATGACCATCCCTGACCCCACTGAGACAAGATCTGACCTTCCCTGCCCCCTCTGAGACAAGAATTGACCTCCCCTGACCCCACTGAGACAAGATCTGACCATCTCTACCCCCACTGAGACAGGATATGACCATCTCTACCCCCACTGAGACTAGATCTGACCTTCCCTGACCCCACTGAGACAGGATCTGACCTTCCCTGCCCCCACTGAGACAAGATCTGACCTCCCCTGGCCCCACTGAGACAGGATCTGACCATCTCTGCCCCCACTGAGACAGGATCTGACCATCTCTGACCCCACTGAGACAAGATCTGCAGGTCACGGATTGGCCTGTTCAGCCATCTCCAGACCCATGGCCAGCCAGACCCACACAACAAACCGGACCTGTGATGCCTGGAGGGAAATGATACTGGACTCAGTGCAAGAGGCGTCAGTAAAGTCCCTGGTTTGAATCCAGGCTGTATCAAATCCGGCCGTGATTGGGAGTCCCATAGGGCGGCGTATAATTGGCCCATTGTCATCCGGGTTTGGCCCAGTGTCGTCCGGGTTTGGCCCAGTGTCGTCCAGGTTTGGCCGGGGTAGACCATCATTGTAAATGAGAATTTCTTCTGACTTGCCTAGTTAAAATTGTCAGTTGTCGAGTAACCAAAGCCAGTATTTTTTTAAACATATCGTTTCCATTTTTGTCATTCATTTACTTGCCCATTACAATACAAACATTTCCATGGTCCTATTAGGTATGTCAACTAGGTCTTCCAAGTATACAAGTGTGATGGACAGACACCCAGGGAAGTGGGCAGCGTGGAGAACACTAGTGTGATGGACAGACATCCAGGGAAGTGGGCAGCGTGGAGAACACTAGTGTGATGGACAGACATCCAGGGAAGTGATGGACACATCCAGGGAAGTGGGCAGCGTGGAGAACACTAGTGTGATGGACAGACATCCAGGGAAGTAGGCAGTGTGGAGAACACTAGTGTGATGGACAGACATCCAGGGAAGTGATGGACAGACATCCAGGGAAGTGGGCAGTGTGGAGAACACTAGTGTGATGGACAGACATCCAGGGAAGTGATGGACAGACATCCAGGGAAGTAGGCAGTGTGGAGAACACTAGTGTGATGGACAGTCATCCAGGGAAGTGGGCAGCATTTCGAACACCAGACTTTGATGTCACGGATCAGACTGACTGCTACTGAATCCTGACTTTGATAAACAACATTAGTGCTCTCTTTCTCTGCTTTCCTTCTCACTATCTCTCTCTCTCTCTCTCTCTCTCTACACTGAAAGAACAGCCTCTAAGGACAAGGGAAAAATGCTGAATTGTTTGCACATCACACTAAACCTGGGCCACATAAAGGGAGAGGGAATGAAGGGGGCGAGGGGTGAGAGAGGGAGAGAGGGGTCGAGGGGTGAGAGAGGGATAGAGGGGGTGAGGGTGAGAGAGGGGGCGAGGGGTGAGAGAGGGATAGAGGGGGTGAGGGTGAGAGAGGGGGCGAGGGGTGAGAGAGGGGGTGAGGGTGAGAGAGGGGGCGAGGGGTGAGAGAGGGGGTGAGGGTGAGAGAGGGGGTGAGGGTGAGAGAGGGGGCGAGGGGTGAGAGAGGGGGCGAGGGGTGAGAGAAGGGGGAGAGGGGAGAGAGAAGGGGGAGAGGGGAGAGAGGTGGCGAGGGGTGAGAGAGGGAGAGAAGGGGCGAGGGCTGAGAGAGGGAGAGAGGGGGCGAGGGGCGAGAGAGCGAGAGAGGGGGCGAGGGGTGAGAGAGGGGGCGAGGGGTGAGAGAGGGGGCGAGGGGTGAGAGAGGGGGCGAGGGGTGAGAGAGGGGGCGAGGGGTGAGAGAGGGGGCGAGGGGTGAGAGAGGGGGCGAGGGGTGAGAGAGGGGGCGAGGGGTGAGAGAGGGGGCGAGGGGTGAGAGAGGGGGCGAGGGGTGAGAGGGGGCGAGGGGTGAGAGAGGGGGCGAGGGGCGAGAGAGGGGGCGAGGGGCGAGAGAGGGGGCGAGAGAGGGGCGAGAGAGGGGGCGAGAGAGGGGCGAGAGAGGGGCGAGAGAGGGGGCGAGGGGCGAGAGAGGGGCGAGGGGCGAGAGAGGGGGCGAGGGGCTAGAGAGGGGGCGAGGGGCTAGAGAGGGGGCGAGGGGCGAGAGAGGGGGCGAGGGGCGAGAGAGGGGGCGAGGGGTGAGAGAGGGGGCGAGGGGTGAGAGAGGGGGCAAGGGGTGAGAGAGGGGGCAAGGGGTGAGAGAGGGGGCAAGGGGTGAGAGAGGGGGCAAGGGGTGAGAGAGGGAGAGAAGGGGGCGAGGAGTGAGAGAGTGGGTGAGGAGTGAGAGAGGGAGAGAAGGGGCGAGGGGTGAGAGAGGGAGAGAAGGGGCGAGGGGTGAGAGAGGGGGCGAGGGGTGAGAGAGGGAGAGAAGGGGCGAGGGGTGAGAGAGGGGGCGAGGGGTGAGAGAGGGAGAGATGGGGCGAGGGGTGAGAGAGGGAGAGCCGGGGCGAGGGGTGAGAGAGGGAGAGAAGGGGCGAGGGGTGAGAGAGAGGGCGAGGGAGAAAGTGAATGAAAGGGTGAGAGTGAAATAGGGTAAGAAAAAGGACAATGAAACATAATAGGAATGTTTGGTGAGGTAGAAAAAGACCGGCTGAGAGAGCGATAGTGAGGCCAGGAGAAACAGGACAGATAAGTAAAACAGAGCCTAACAGAAGGTGAGTGAGAGATATAGTAGGGGTGCTGGGCTGACGTACGGATACGAAATGTCAACACCAGCCATAATGAACCAAGTTGATCCTTTTCATCCTCTAAATCTCGCTTTGTCACCATGAAAATAATAAAACCTGTAACGGTTTTCTTGATGAGAAGGAGAGTCGGACCAAAATGCGGCGTGTCTATTGCAATCCATGTTTAATGAAGTAACACACTAAACACAAACACTATCAAAACAATAAACTTCATGAAAACCGAAACAGCCTATACTTGTGTAACCTAACACAGAACAATGACATCAGGACACTAAGGACAATCACCCACGACAAACTCAAAGAATATGGCTGCCTAAATATGGTTTCCAATCAGAGACAACGATAAACACCTGCCTCTGATTGAGAACCACTTCAGACAGCCATAGACTTAGCTAGAACACCCCACTAGCTACAATCCCCATACATACACACCACATACAAAAACCCCATGCCACACCCTGGCCTGACCAAATAAATAAAGATAAACACAAAATACTTTGACCAGGGTGTGACAGAACCCCCCCCCCCTAAGGTGCGGACTCCCGAACGCACCTCAAAACAATAGGGAGGGTCCGGGTGGGCGTCTGTCCATGGTGGCGGCTCCGGCGCGGGACGTGGACCCCACTCAATCAATGTCTTAGTCCCTTCTCCTCGCGTCCCTGGATAGTCCACCCTCGCCGCCGACCATGGCCTAGTAGTCCTCACCCAGAACCCCACTGGACTGAGGAGCAGATCGGGACTGAGGGGCAGCTCGGGACTGAGGCAGCTCGGAACTGAGGGGAAGCTCAGGAGTGAGAGGAAGCTCAGGAGTGAGAGGAAGCTCAGGAGTGAGAGGAAGCTCAGGCAGGTTGATGAATCTACCAGATCCTGGCTGGCTGGTGGTTTCGGCAGATCCTGGCTGACTGGCAGATCCTGGCTGACTGGCAGATCTGGAAGAGTCTGGTCGACTGGCAGATCTGGAAGAGTCTGGTCGACTGGCAGATCTGGAAGAGTCTGGTCGACTGGCAGATCTGGAAGAGTCTGGTCGACTGGCAGATCTGGGAGAGTCTGGTCGACTGGCAGATCTGGGAGAGTCTGGTCGACTGGCAGATCTGGGAGAGTCTGGTCGACTGGCAGATCTGGGAGAGTCTGGTCGACTGGCAGATCTGGGAGAGTCTGGTCGACTGGCAGATCTGGCTGCTCCATGCTGACTGGCTGCTCCATGATGACTGGCAGCTCTGGCTGCTCCATGCTGACTGGCTGCTCCATGCTGACTGGCAGCTCCATGCTGACTGGCTGCTCCATGCTGACTGGCAGCTCTGGCTGCTCCATGCTGACTGGCTGCTCCATGCTGACTGGCAGCTCTGGCTGCTCCATGCTGACTGGCTGCTCCATGCTGACTGGCGGCCCTGGCTGCTCCATGCTGACTGGCGGCCCTGGCTGCTCCATGCTGACTGGCGGCCCTGGCTGCTCCATGCAGACTGGCGGCCCTGGCGGCTCCTTGCAGACTGGCAGCTCTGGCGGCTCCTTGCAGACTGGCAGCTCTGGCGGCTCCTTGCAGACTGGCAGCTCCTTGCAGACTGGCAGCTCCTTGCAGACTGGCAGCTCCTTGCAGACTGGCAGCTCCTTGCAGACTGGCAGCTCTATGCTAACTGGCAGCTCTATGCTAACTGGCAGCTCTATGCTAACTGGCAGTTCTGAACAGGCGGGAGACTCCGGCAGCGCTGTAGAGAAGGAAGGCTCTAACATCGCTAAACAGGCGGGAGACTCCGACAGCGCTGGAGAGGAGGAGGGCTCCGACAGCGCTGGACAGGCGAGGCGCACTGTAGGCCTGATGCGTGGTGCTGGCACTGGTGGTACTGGGCCGAGGACACGCACAGGAAGCCTGGTGCGGGGAGCTGCTACCGGAGGGCTGGGGTGTGGAGGTGGCACAGGATGGGTTAGACCGTGAAGGCGTACTGGAGATCTTGAGAGCGGTGCTGGCACAGGACGTGCAATGCTAGGGAGGTGCACAGGAGGCCTGGTACGTGAGACTGGCACCATCTTCACCAGCCGACTAACACGCACCTCAGGACGAGTATGGAGCGCTGACCCAGGTGCCATCAAATCCCCGACACGCTCCGTCGGTCAAATTCCATGTTTAAAACACCAACACAGCAACTCCCTCATTTCTCTCTCCTCCAATTTCCCCATTAACTCCTTCACAGTCTCTGTTTCGTTCACCTCCAACACCGGCTCTGGTTCTGGTCTCCTCCTTGGCTCCTCACGATAAACAGGGAGAGTTGGCTCAGGTCTGGCTCCAGACTCTGCCACACTCTCCCTGAGCCCCCCCCCAATAAATTTTTGGGGCTGACTCTGGGGCCTCCGTCCGCACCGCCTTGCTTGCTTCGCAAACTCCATTCTCCTATATCCTTCCGCGCACTGCTCCATCGAATCCCAGGCGGG
The DNA here is from genome assembly GCF_013265735.2 of Oncorhynchus mykiss. Classification (NCBI taxonomy): domain Eukaryota; kingdom Metazoa; phylum Chordata; class Actinopteri; order Salmoniformes; family Salmonidae; genus Oncorhynchus; species Oncorhynchus mykiss. The sequence goes on along the minus strand of NC_048579.1, from coordinate 9,680,505 downwards.
CTCCGGCACTCTCCCTGGGTCGACCGCCCATCTGTCTATCTCCTCCCAAGAAGTATAGTCCATACTGTACTCCACTTTGGGCTGTTCCTGCCTGTTGACACGCTGCTTGGTCCCTTTGTGGTGGGTGATTCTGTAACAGTTTTCTTGATGAGAAGGAGAGTCGGACCAAAATGCGGCGTGTCTATTGCAATCCATGTTTAATGAAGTAACACACTAAACACAAACACTATCAAAACAATAAACTTAACGAAAACCGAAACAGCCTATACTTGTGTAACCTAACACAGACCAATGACATCAGGACACTAAGGACAATCACCCACAACAAACTCAAAGAATATGGCTGCCTAAATATGGTTCCCAATCAGAGACAACGATAAACACCTGCCTCTGATTGAGAACCACTTCAGACAGCCATAGACTTAGCTAGAACACCCCACTAGCTACAATCCCCATACATACACACCACATACAAAAACCCCATGCCACACCCTGGCCTGACCAAATAAATAAAGATAAACACAAAATACTTTGACCAGGGTGTGACAAAAACCAATATTAACATCATTGGCTGTCACTCAATCCAGCTGCTCCTTTGATTGGTATACTAAGAGATAACTACATCCCCTTTAAAATATTTAACTTTTTCTCAAATGGGCTTCTTGTGTCAGGAGGAGGTGGAGGAAGAGGTGGCAGTTTTAAATCAGAGATCAGAAGGGATATAAACAAGGAGCAGCACCAATAAAGAGAGAGAGAGATTTGGGCTATGAGCATTTAGAGTGCAGAGCGATCAGAGAGACTGTCCAACACTCTATTGAAATGCTGTTCTTGATGGGTTAATCATGTCAGACCAATTTGGGCTACGAGCATTTAGAGTGCAGAGCGATCAGAGAGACTGTCCAACACTCTATTGAAATGCTGTTCTTGATGGGTTAATCATGTCAGACCAATTTGGGCTACGAGCATTTAGAGTGCAGAGCGATCAGAGAGACTGTCCAACACTCTATTGAAATGCTGTTCTTGATGGGTTAATCATGTCAGACCAATTTGGGCTACGAGCATTTAGAGTGCAGAGCGATCAGAGAGACTGTCCAACACTCTATTGAAATGCTGTTCTTGATGGGTTAATCATGTCAGACCAATTTGGGCTACGAGCATTTAGAGTGCAGAGCGATCAGAGAGACTGTCCAACACTCTATTGAAATGCTGTTCTTGATGGGTTAATCATGTCAGACCAATTTGGGCTACGAGCATTTAGAGTGCAGAGCGATCAGAGAGACTGTCCAACACTCTATTGAAATGCTGTTCTTGATGGGTTAATCATGTCAGACCAATTTGGGCTACGAGCATTTAGAGTGCAGAGCGATCAGAGAGACTGTCCAACACTCTATTGAAATGCTGTTCTTGATGGGTTAATCATGTCAGACCAATTTGGGCTACGAGCATTTAGAGTGCAGAGCGATCAGAGAGACTGTCCAACACTCTATTGAAATGCTGTTCTTGATGGGTTAATCATGTCAGACCAATTTGGGCTACGAGCATTTAGAGTGCAGAGCGATCAGAGAGACTGTCCAACACTCTATTGAAATGCTGTTCTTGATGGGTTAATCATGTCAGACCAATTTGGGCTACGAGCATTTAGAGTGCAGAGCGATCAGAGAGACTGTCCAACACTCTATTGAAATGCTGTTCTTGATGGGTTAATCATGTCAGACCAATTTGGGCTACGAGCATTTAGAGTGCAGAGCGATCAGAGAGACTGTCCAACACTCTATTGAAATGCTGTTCTTGATGGGTTAATCATGTCAGACCAATTTGGGCTACGAGCATTTAGAGTGCAGAGCGATCAGAGAGACTGTCCAACACTCTATTGAAATGCTGTTCTTGATGGGTTAATCATGTCAGACCAATTTGGGCTACGAGCATTTAGAGTGCAGAGCGATCAGAGAGACTGTCCAACACTCTATTGAAATGCTGTTCTTGATGGGTTAATCATGTCAGACCAATTTGGGCTACGAGCATTTAGAGTGCAGAGCGATCAGAGAGACTGTAAAGCGAAACAAATAAATAATATATACTTCTCAATGATAAGACTGCCGTATGATTATTGCTGCGGTCTGGCTATTTTCCGGAGTGTCAAAATATGAAATGTGCTAAAAGATGAGTTATTTTTCTTCTGGGTTTAACAATGGCCAAAAGAAAGAGTACGTTCTACATGGTGAGTAGGAGCGCGCTCACGCTGGAAATAGAACGCACATGAGAGTACGAGAGAAAACAAATTGGCGCGAAAGTTAACGCCGTCAACGGCATCAACGCCAGCGTCGAATTAGAAAGTCTATTTTTATCGCGTCTACGCGGAACAATGGTGGTCACATTAGCGGATAAATTGGCAGAAAATAGTGTCTGGAATTGTGAAATGTATAGTTAAAATTTGTATATTTAGTGTTGAGAAGTTTATCTGCCAGCGCCAAAGTAATGTCTAGGCTAGTGTTTATGATAAACAGTGTAACAATGCATGAACGCAACATCATTCTATACATTTATCAACTGGGTTCAGAATCATATATCACGTCATCATTGTATATTCTTGACAGTAGACTATCACTGTAGCTTACAACCGATTTGATTGATAAAGTTCAAAGTTCATTTTTATGTAACCTTTATTTAACTAGACAAGTAAGTTTAGATTTTTTTTAAATTTACAATGACGGCCTTACCCCGGCCAAACCCGGACGACGCTGGGCCAGTTGTGCGCAGCCCTACGGGACTCCCAATCACGTCCGGTTGTGATATAGCCTGGAATCGAACCAGGGTCTGTAGTGGCACCTCTAGCATTGAGATACAGTGCCTTAGACCGCTGCTACCACTCGGGACCCCAAGGGCTTGTCCAGGATTTGAACCCGGGACCTCTCGCACCATAAGCGAGAATCATACTCATAGAACAACAACCTGTTTATTTATTTTTTTAATTTTGGGGAGTGCTTTGGTTGAAATGAATAAAATCTAGTCTAGAGAATAAGTGTGTCGTAGAAATGTAAATAAAAAACAATGGCAGCCAACCATTGATCATATAGCCTAGGCAGGCTATGGCTAGAAAACTCCAGGAACTCCGGGAGCCTGGGTTTATTAGCTACCACATCTTCAAGTTGGTGAGCTAGCATAACAACAACTGTTTAGCCCAGGCAGGTACAGTGGCTCCTGTAGGACATCTAAGTTGAGTCAAAAGGAACACCAAAATTCCCAGGGGATACATAGCGAACATAACAAATACTATTAAGGATTTTCATGACAATTATGTTGGCATATGCTACGCAGCGTATGTGAATTGACGCTCGCCACTCTCGCACGCAAATTTCACGCCGTTGAAGGATGTCTTTCCATGTGATTTTGGCTTAAGAAGGCCACTTACATACTAAATCAGTGTCAGCTAACCACCGGAGACCTGTCAGCAACATCCCAGGGACTAGTGCCGGTCCAGAAACTAGGGGTTGCAGATCACTGTGGTACTGATGAAGTTCACCTTCCAGGCTAGACAACTCTAGTGTCTAGGGCCAAAATGTGGAAAGCAGGGTTCACTCTCTTCAATCTGCAGCTCATTCTAACACTGGAACATCAATGAACAAAATGAATTGATGGATTATGTGTCTGAGCCTTGAGTTCTGGAATTACTTGAGTTGCCCACTAAGAATCCAACAACCGTTGCATTTAATTAGCTAATTGGCACATTTCTTGGCTTTACTATACTTGCAGTGTACCTTAGAACTAAATGTAGATATTCACAGAGAAGGGGTAAACGTACATCTTACTTGACCTGAAATAGTTTCCCACATAAGCCCTAGTCCTGGACTTAAAAAAATTGGGCTTTTTCATTGAGGATAATTGTTAAACCTGGCCTGCTTAATCTGTTTTTAGGAAACTGGCCTTTAAAGCTGGAATCCCTCATGGTGAAGCTGGCCCTTAAAGCTGGAATCCCTCATGGTGAAACTGGCCCTTAAAGCAGGAGTCGTTCACGGTGAAGCTGGCCCTTAAAGCTGGAGTCGTTCACGGTGAAGCTGGCCCTTAAAGCTGGAGTCGTTCACGGTGAAGCTGGCCCTTAAAGCTGGAATCCCTCATGGTGAAACTGGCCCTTGAAGCTAGAGTCGTTCACGGTGAAGCTGGCCCTTAAAGCTGGAATCCCTCATGGTGAAACTGGCCCTTAAAGCTAGAGTCGTTCACGGTGAAACTGGCCCTTAAAGATGAAATGCTTAATGGTGTAACAGTCACGACAGTTTATGATATTACACCAACAAAGAAGTTACAGTTCTTTGCACACACGATAGCACAGCATCTGTAATGCATTTTGTGCAGTGCTCCTCACCTCAACAAAACAATAACAACAGCGGTGGGAGGGACAGCGCCGCTGTTTCCTCTACTGCGGATTCCATCTTGAAAGTCAAAGTCTCTGATCATCATGTTAGCTACGTCACAGTCTGTATGCTACCATTCACATATCTCTGTGATCTCTATATACCGTCCAACAGTGCTAACAGTTCCTGGATCAGCCTCTCTGAGCAGAAACAGAGTAAAAACCAATGCGTCAGACTTTCCTCTTCATCACCGTCCATCTTTTCTATGATCTATGAATACCCACCCAGCACCACCACCAGTCAGTCAGTCAGTCAGTCAGTCAGTCAGTCAGTCAGTCAGTCAGTCACTCACTCATTCACTCACTCTCTGTCTCTCTCTGTCTCTCTCTCTGTCTCTCTCTCTGTATCTCTCAATTCAATTTCAATGTCAATTTAAGGAGCTTTATTGGCATGGGAAACATGTTTACATTGCCAAAGCAAGTGAAATAGCTCTCTGTCTCTGTCTTTCTCTCTTTCAGGTCACAAATATTGCTGCTGTGGTTGCAGACTGTGGTTTTTCACCCAATATATTTGGGAGTTTATCAAAATGGGAGTTGCTTTTGAATTCTGTGTAATCTGAGGGAAATATGTGTCTCTAATATGTTCAAACATTTGGCAGGAGGTTAGGAAGTGCAGTTCAATTTCCATTTTATTTTGTGGGCAGTGTGCCCATAGCCTGTCTTATCTTGAGAGCCAGGTCTGCCTTTGGCGGCCTTTCTCAATAGCAAGGCTATGGAGTCACGGTGGTCAGGTATTCTGCCACTGTGTACTCTCTGTTTAGGACCAAATAGCATTCTAGTTTGCTCTGCTTTGTTTGTAAATTCTTTCCAATGTGTAATTTTGTTTTCTCATGATTTGGTTGAGTCTAATTGTGTTGCTGTCTTGGGGCTCTGTGGGGTAAGTTTGTGTTTGTGAACAGAGCCCCAGGACCAGCTTGCTTAGGGGACTCTTCTCCATGTTAATTTCTCTGTGAGTGATGGCTTTGTTATGGAAGGTTTGGGAATCGCTTCCATTTAGGTGGTTGTAGAATTTAATGTCTATTTTCTGAATTTTTATAATTAGCGGGTATTACCCTATAGTTTTTTGTGTGCTCTAGGGCAACAGTGTCTAGATGGAATTTGTTTGTGGTCCTGGGAACTGGACCTTTTATGGAACACCATTATTTTGGTCTTACTGAGATTTACTGTCAGGGCCCAGGTGACCTGGACGGAATTTGTGCAGAAGATTTAGGTGCTGCTGTAGCCCCTCCTTGGCTGCGGACAGAAGCACCAGATCATCAGCAAATAGTAGACATTTGACTTCAGATTCTAGTAGGGTGAGGCCGGGTGCTACGAATTGTTCTTGTGCCATCGCCAATTCGTTGATATATATGTTGAAGAGGGTGGGGCTTAAGCTGCATCCCTGTCTCACCCCCCGGCCCTATTGAAAGAAATGTGTATGTTTTTTGCCAATTTTAAAGGCACACTTGTTGTTTGTGTACATGGATTTTATAATGCCGTATGTTTTTCCCCCAACAATTTGTATAGGAGACCCTTACGTCAAATTGAGTCAAAAGCTTTTTTGAAATCAACAAAGCATGATAACACTTTTTCTCTTGTTTTGGTTGGTTTGTTTGTCAATTAGGGGGTGCAGGGTGAATACATGGTCTGTCATACAGTAATTTGGTAAATAGCCAATTTGACTTTTGCTCAGTACATTGTTTTCGCTGAGGAAATGTATGAGTCTGCTGTTAATAATAAAGCATAGGATTTTCCCAAGGTTGCTGTTGACGCATATACCCCAGTAGTTATTGAGGTTAAATTTGTCTCTATGTGTTTGGTTGGATAGGTTTCTCAATTTCTTTCTTGGGATTTTGCATTCTTCATCAAACCAATTGTCATTGTTGTTAATTTTCTTCGGTTGTCTGCTTGAAATTTGTTGATTTCATAGGGAAGCTGAGAGGTCAAATGTACTGTTTAGCGTTTCTACTGCCAGGTTTACACCTTCACTATTACAGTGATACCTTTTGTACAGGAAATTGTCTAGAAGGGATTGAATTTGTTATTGCCTAATTGTTTTTTGGTAGATTTCCAAACTAATTTCCTTCCATCTATAGCATTTCTTAATACTATTCAGTTCCTTTGGCTTTGATGCCTCATGATTGAACATAGCTCTGTTCAAGTAGAGTGTGATTTTGCTGTGATATGATAGGGGTGTCAGTGGACTGACTGTGAATGCTCTAAGAGACTGGGTTAAGGTCAGTGATAAAGTAGTCCACAGTACTACTGCCAAGAGATGAGCTATAGCTGCACCTACTATAGGAGTCCCCTTGAAGCATAACATTGATTATGTACATACCCAGCATCTGACAAAGCTGCAGTAATTGTTACTTGTTTTGGTTGGTTATATGGTTGTAGTTGTGTCTAGGGGTGCATATGGGGGAGGGATTGCTGTCACCTCCAGGTAGGTGTTTGTCCCCCTGTGTGCTGAGGGTGTCAGGTTCTTGTCCAGTTCTGGCATTTAGGTCGCCACAGACCATTACATGTCCCTGAGCCTGGAAATGGTTGATCTCCCCCTCTAGGATGGAGAAGCTGTCATCGTTAAATTATGGGGATTCTATTGGGGGGATATAGGTAGCACACATGATTACTTTTTTCTCTTTGGGAAAAGTTCCTTATTCATTCCTAGCCAGATGTAAAATGTTCCTGTTTTGACTAATTTCATAGAGTGGGTAAGGGCTGCTCTATATCAAATTAGCATAACCCCTGAGTATCATCCCTGTTTCACACCTGGTAGTTTAGTGGATGTGACTACCAGCTCTCTGTAACCTAGAGGGCAACCAGCGAGTCCGTCTCCTTTATACCATGTTTCTTGTAGGATGACAATGTCTGTATTTTGATGAATTCTGGGTCTTTAGGCCAAAGGCAGATGACCTCAGACCTTGTATGATCCAGGAAAAGATAGTAAAAACTCTGTGTGTCTAGTGTTGTTTCTGTGTGGTTTAGGCTCGGACCATCACAGTAGGTGTGAACAGAGTATGTTGAGCATCCGATACATACCTCTTAGGTCGCAGGATAGGGCTTGGGAGGGTGTAAAAGTAAAGGGTGGGGCCTGTTGCTCTGCTAACGGCCTACGCATATGTCCTGCTGTCATCTCTGTCTCACTCACCCTCCCTTCCAACTTCTCTCAATCTATTTGTCTCTAATCAATGTGTGCTTGTGAAGATCCGTTTCCAGGACATAATAGCTGTGTGTGATTAGGAACTCAAGAGAGAGACAATGTTCTCAGCTTGTAGAAGAAGAACCTTTATAGGTGGTGTCATTGTTCCTCATAGTTCTCTCTGTGCCGCTGTTGGTATAGAGCTGTGAATATTAGTTTCAGTAAGGAAGGCTTCAAATCACAACACAATCAGCCTTGTAACAAGACCCAGTGATTTAGAGGAGCAGAGTGTGCATGTGTGTGTGTGTGTGTGTGTAAAATACTATATGGTATGACTGTAATATACTGTACTACTGTACTATAGTGTAGTATTTACAGTTAACTATAGTATTCATTCTGTCTTAAAAGAAAACTGTAGTATATAAGTCATTAATGTAGTGTTTTTGTGGATTGTAGTATACTGTAGTATTTTACTGTTGTGTTTTCGATTTATTATCCTTGACTTAAAAGTGGAGGCTTTCTCCTTCAGGAAACCTACTGGAGAAATATTAAAAGAGCACATAACCTGTAGGTAGGTAGGACTGAGCTCTGAACGGGTAGCTCAAAGCTTCTGCTCTTTTCTATAACCTGTAGGTAGGTAGAACTGAGCTCTGAACGGGTAGCTCAAAGCCTCTGCTCTTTTCTATAACCTGTAGGTAGGTAGAACTGAGCTCTGAACGGGTAGCTCAAAGCCTCTGCTCTTTTCTATAACCTGTAGGTAGGTAGAACTGAGCTCTGAACGGGTAGCTCAAAGCCTCTGCTCTTTTCTATAACCTGTAGGTAGGTAGAACTGAGCTCTGAACGGGTAGCTCAAAGCCTCTGCTCTTTTCTATAACCTGTAGGTAGGTAGGACTGAGCTCTGAACAGGTAGCTCAAAGCTTCTGCTCTTTTCTATAAGCTGTTGGGAACCTAATATATGGTCTATACTTGACATGTATGTTTCTCACTTATGGGTGGCACAAATTGGGAAATGGGGAGGGGAATGGGCATGGGTATCTGCACATTACATACTATAGTTAAAAAGTGTAGTGTTTTTCCAGGCTGTAGTGTTTTGCAGACATTGCTATAGTATTTACTGCAGTTTATCTCTTCAGATAAAACAGTAGTATTTACTGTAGCATTCTACAACATTCTATAGTAAGTACTACACATGATTGAGGGATACTACAGTGTGTTGTATAGCATTTTACAGTATACCACAGTTTACTACTGTCACACCCTGATCTGTTCCACCTGTCCTTGTTCTTGTCTCCACTCCCTCCAGGTGTCACCCATCTTCCCCATTATCCCCTGGGTATTTATACCTGTGTTTTCTGTCTGCCTGTGCCAGTTCATCTTGTTTGCAAAGTCAACCAGCGTTTTTCTCTCAGGTCCTGTTTTTTCCCCAGTCTCTCAGTCTTTTTATCGTCCTCCTGGTTTTGACCCTTGCCTGTCCTGACTCTGAGCCCGCCTGCCTGACCACTCTGCCTGCCCCTGACCTCGAGCCTGCCTGCCACCCTGTACCGTTTGGACTCTGCCCTGGCTATGAACTCTTGCCTGTCCCTAACCTGCCTTCTATCTATCCCTTGGACTATAATAAATATCAGAGCTCAAACCATCTGCCTCCTGGGTCTGAATCTGGGTCTCACCTTGTGTCCTTATAAATACAGAATTCTATAGTAAGTAATGTAGTATTCTACAGTAAGTAATGTAGTATTTTATAGCAAGTATTGTAGTATTCTATAGTAAGTAATGTACTATTCTATATTAAGTAATGTAGTATTCTACAGTAAATAATGTAGTATTCTATAGTAAGTAATGTAGTATTCTACAGTAAATAATGTAGTATTTTATAGCAAGTAATGTAGTATTCTACAGTAAATAATGTAGTTTTTATAGCAAGTAACGTAGTATTATACAGTAAATAATGTAGTATTTTATCGCAAGTACTGTAGTATTCTACAGTAAGTAATGTAGTACACTCAGTAGTATAGACTATTGAGATAGCACACAGTTGTGTCTTGGTCACACTGCTAACTAATGACTAGCTCAAGGAGCCAAAGGCACAAGAAGATGGCATCATTAATCCACAGGTATTTCATCAAGCACGGATAATGTAACAGGCATCATAATCAAGCTCCGATAACAGATCTACTAATTAATGGCAGAAGCATGTGTGTTCTCGATGAAGAATCAACTCTCTGCACTGGATGTAATAGACACAATCTCACATTCTAATTCACCTCTACTCATTTCCATCCATTTCTCTCTCTCTCTCTTTCTCTCTCTCTCTCAATTCAATTTACAGTGCCTTGCGAAAGTATTCGGCCCCCTTGAACTTTGCGACCTTTTGCCACATTTCAGGCTTCAAACATAAATATATAAAACTGTATTTTTTGTGTGAAGAATCAACAACAAGTGGGACACAATCATGAAGTGGAACAACATTTATTGGATATTTCAAACTTTTTTAACAAATCAAAAACTGAAAAATTGGGCGTGCAAAATTATTCAGCCCCCTTAAGTTAATACTTTGTAGCGCCACCTTTTGCTGCGATTACAGCTGTAAGTCGCTTGGGGTATGTCTCTATCAGTATTGCACATCGAGACAGTGACATTTTTTCCCATTCCTCCTTGCAAAACAGCTCGAGCTCAGTGAGGTTGGATGGAGAGCATTTGTGAACAGCAGTTTTCAGTTCTTTCCACAGATTCTCGATTGGATTCAGGTCTGGACTTTGACTTGGCCATTCTAACACCTGGATATGTTTATTTTTGAACCATTCCATTGTAGATTTTGCTTTATGTTTTGGATCATTGTCTTGTTGGAAGACAAATCTCCGTTCCAGTCTCAGGTCTTTTGCAGACTCCATCAGGTTTTCTTCCAGATTGGTCCTGTATTTGGCTCCATCCATCTTCCCATCAATTTTAACCATCTTCCCTGTCCCTGCTGAAGAAAAGCAGGCCCAAACCATGATGCTGCCACCACCATGTTTGACAGTGGGGATGTTGTGTTCAGCTGTGTTGCTTTTACGCCAAACATAAAGTTTTGCATTGTTGCCAAAAAGTTCAATTTTGGTTTCATCTGACCAGAGCACCTTCTTCCACATGTTTGGTGTGATATCTTTAAGAAATGGCTTTCTTCTTGCCACTCTTCCATAAAGGCCAGATTTGTGCAATATACGACTGATTGTTGTCCTATGGACAGAGTCTCCCACCTCAGCTGTAGATCTCTGCAGTTCATCCAGAGTGATCATGGGCCTCTTGGCTGCATCTCTGATCAGTCTTCTCCTTGTATGAGCTGAAAGTTTAGAGGGACGGCCAGGTCTTGGTAGATTTGCAGTGGTCTGATACTCCTTCCATTTCAATATTATCGCTTGCACAGTGCTCCTTGGGATGTTTAAAGCTTGGGAAATCTTTTTGTATCCAAATCCGGCTTTAAACTTCTTCACAACAGTATCTCGGACCTGCTTGGTGTGTTCCTTGTTCTTCATGATGCTCTCTGCTCTTTTAACGGACCTCTGAGACTATCACAGTGCAGGTGCATTTATACGGAGACTTGATTAAACACAGGTGGATTGTATTTATCATCATTAGTCATTTAGGTCAACATTGGATCCTCACTGAACTTCTGGAGAGATTTTGCTGCACTGAAAGTAAAGGGGCTGAATAATTTTGCACGCCCAATTTTTCAGTTTTTGATTTGTTAAAAAAGTTTGAAATATCCAATAAATGTCGTTCCACTTCATGATTGTGTCCCACTTGTTGTTGATTCTTCACAAAAAAATATAGTTTTATATCTTTATGTTTGAAGCCTGAAATGTGGCAAAAGGTCGCAAGGCACTGTAGGTGGCTTTATTGGCATGGGAAACATATGTTTACATTGCCAAATCAAGTGGAATAGATAATTAAAAAAAGTGAAATACACAATTAGAAAATAACATTAAACATTACACTCACAAAAGTAAAACAATATATATAGACAATTTGAATGTTATATTATTGGCTATATACAGTGTTGTAACAATGTGCAAGTAGTTGAAGTATGAAAGGGAAAATAAACAAACGTAAATATAGGTTGTATTTACAATGTGGTTTGTTCTTCACTGGTTGCCCTTTTCTTGTGCAGCAGGTCACACATCTTGCTGCTGTGATGGCAGACTGTGGTATTTCACCTAGTAGATATGGGAGTTCATCAAGATTGGATTTGTTTTCACATTCTTTGTGGATCTGTGTAATCTGAGGGAAATATGTGTCTCTAACATGGTCATACATTTGGCAGGATGTTAGGAAGTGCAGCTCAGTTTCCACCTCATGTTGTGGGTAGTGTGCACATAGCCTGTCTTCTCTTGGGAGCCATGTCTGCCAATGGCAGCCTCTCTCGATAGCAAGGCCATGTTCAACGAGTCTGTGCATAGGCAAAAGCCTTACTTAATGTTGGGTCAGTCACAGTGGTCAGGTATTCGGTCACTGTGTACACTCTGTTTAGGGCCAGATTGCAATCTAGTTTGCTCTGTTTTTTTTTAAAATTCTTTCCAATGTTTCAAGGAAATTATCATTTTGTTTTCTCATGAAAACAAAATGTGTTGCTGTCCTGGGGCTCTGTGGGGTCTGTTTGAGTCCCCGTACCAGCTGGCTGAGGGGATGTTTCTCCAGGTTTACCTCTCTGTAGGTGAGGGCTTTGTTATGGAAGGTTTGGGAATCGCTTCATTTTACGTGGTTGGAGAATTAAATAGCTATTTTGGGGGATTTTAATAATTAGCGGGAATAGTTTTAATTCTGCTCTGCATGCATTATTTGTTGTTTTACATTGTACACAGAGAATGTTTCTCCCATTTTGTGAATTGTTAGTTGTTGAGTGGAACCCAGACCTCACAACCATAAAGGGAATTGGGTTCTATAACTGATTTAAGTATTTTTAGCCAGATCCTAAATTGGTATGTCAAATTTGATGTTCCTTTTGAAGGCATAGAAGTCCCGTCTCAGATTGTTCACAGCTTTGTGGAAGTTACCTGTGGCGCTGATGTTTAGGCCGAGGTAGGTATAGTTTTTAGTGTGCTCACCAACCGTGCTGCAGGCTTTAGTCCTAATACATTATCACTGCATATTGGCTATGCTTGAATTGCCCTGCCAATGTTGTTATTCTCAGAACATTTCATCATTATATTTAAAAATGTTAGGTATATGATCACATTGGTAATTGATCATTTGTTGTATTACTTGAGAGGCACGGCTGAGTGAGCATAACATGCTGACCAGACCAGACACGTCGCGTTGTCAAATCAAATCAAATGTATTTATATAGCCCTTCGTACATCAGCTGATATCTCAAAGTGCTGTACAGAAACCCAGCCTAAAACCCCAAACAGCAAGCAATGCAGGTGTAGAAGCACGGTGGCTAGGAAAAACTCCCTAGAATGGCCAAAACCTAGGAAGAAACCTAGAGAGGAACCAGGCTATGTGGGGTGGCCAGTCCTCTTCTGGCTGTGCCGGGTGGAGATTATAACAGAACATGGCCAAGATGTTCAAATGTTCATAAATGACCAGCATGGTCGAATAATAATAAGGCAGAACAGTTGAAACTGGAGCAGCAGCACGGTCAGGTGGACAGGTTGTCGTGGTAAAAGTGTAGATGCCAATCACCATAAATATAAATTCAAAGATGAAAAAGCATGTTAGGAGGAGAGATGACTAGAAACGATTCGGTTGGCCGTTTTATGTGTGGATTAATTGTCGGATTAGAAGACCTTGTGCAAATCAATGTTTATATCCCAGGACAAATTAGCTAGCAACAGCAAGCTAGCTAAATAGGATACATTAGCTAGGAAGTGCAAGCTAACTAGCTAACTAGCAATACATGTTTAATTCTTTTCGAACCTGTCCCCAAATTAATGTCATTGGTTCAGAGTTTGTTTTGATATTTTAACCTGCATGTCGTGATCGCGTTTGGTGTAGGGGGACAAAATAAATTTAAGCACGATGGCACACGCACACCAGACGGTTTGGGTTCCGTGTAAGAATTAGCTTTATTTTATTGGACTTGATGCATCTGATGGTCAGATGTGAGGGGAGGGAGGGAGAGCAACAGCGAGGCTCTCCCTCCCTCCACCCGTCCCTCCCTCCGATAGAGAACAGGGGACATGGTCTTCCAGCTGGTGGCGAAACTCAAGTCACACTGCATTATTTCTGCCTCGTGCACCAATTCACATTGTCATTCCTACGACCAGAGAAAGTGAAATATTCCTCGATATTAAAAAAGATACAAGCAGGTCCTAATAATAACAACGTAGGCTTATCAGAACACTTGGTTTATAAAGGTGTTGAACAAACTGTTGACAGAGCTGAATAACAACTTAAACAGGAACTCATTAAAACAGAACACAGTGCTGTATTCTGTTGAGTCTCTCTTTAGTCGTGGTTTTAAAAGTTTACAAATCTCACAGTATCTTTGCTGCGCGTTCGAGGCTTGTTTTAATAGGAGGAAACTGTGCAGACACGGTGATCTGAGCTATCTGATTGGCCAGCGGTAGGCCTATAGGTGCACTTGATTTGCTCTCTGGATCTGCCGGGCATGTTCTAACTTCAGAGACATGGAATGGTTAAAAACGGGAACACTTTGCCTTCCTGGCACTAGGGCTGTTGAATCAAGTGCACCTCCCACCAACTAACTGTACTTGGCAATAAAAACATTTAAAAAATAGGAATGCAAGGATTTACTGTTGTTGCCTTGTCTACGAATGGCTTGGAGATCGACCGGTTGGTGACCACTGCTCCGGGGCAACAGTGTCTTGGTAGAATTTGTATTTGTTGTCCTGGCAACCGGGCCTTTTTTTGGAACACCATCATTTTTTCTTACTGAGATTAACTGTCAGGGTTCAGGTCTGACAGAATCTGTTCAGAAGATCTGGGTGTTGCTGTAGGTCCTTCTTGGTTGGGGACAGAAACACCAGATCATCATTAAACGGAAGACATTTGACTCAGATTCTAGTTGTAGACAGAAGTTGTATCTAAAATTGAATAGGGATTCAAAATCAACCAGTTTGTGCTTTTAATAAATCATCGTACATCAAATAACACGTGTTAACAAACGTGTTTTCCCAAGACATACCCGTTCACTGGCATGAAACCCACATCTGACTGTCACTGTATGCCAAAACACAGATCTGGCACGACTAACAAAATGAGACATGACAAGCAACATTCAGCAAAATGATGTGAAGCCTATCTGAAGGGGAAATCTACATGCTAACACCAGAACAGCTTTCAAAGGAAACAATTCTGACAAAAACATTTAAATTTGCAAGCCCATCACTGGTTTTTCATATTTCCAAGGGAACATTGTCAGGCGTTGATGCTTTTCTCAGTGTGTGTGTGTGTGTGTGTGTGTGTGTGTGTGTGTGTGTGTGTGTGTGTGTGTGTGTGTGGGCAAACAGGCCCATTCGCAGCCACATGGTAAGAACTGATAGTTATCTGTTAACAGACGGGAAAGCCAGTCTCAGCTCAATGAATATTCAGATAGAAGCCACAGCCTTGGGGAGGTACAGCAGCCTGGAACTGTCCTGGCTCATTCGCCGCCTCTCTTGATCCCTCTCTCTGCTCACACACAAACACACACACACACACACACACACACACACACACACACACATCTCCCTCCTCCGCACACACAAATCTCCCTCCTTCACACACACAGAAACACATACATACCATGCAATTATTTCTCTCTGTCTGTCATCCTTATATACTGCTTTACACAGATTTCTCTCTTTATCTCTCTCTCTCCCTCCCAATCTCCTCTCTTTCTCTTTCCATATTCTGTTCCATTTAAAAAGGGGTGTTCAGATTCAATTAGATCTTTGGACCATACTTGTTTAATGGCTGGCTCAGAATATTAGCTTTCCAAAAGTTGCTTATATATTATAGAGATCAGGCCTTTCTGGAGCCCAGATAATGCATTTATAAACCCCATCATTGGATAGTTTGGTAGTTGTGTTTCCCAAGGTACTCCATATGCCAGTTATAGCTGACCTAAGTTCTACATATAGAATAAAGGGGTTGACTGGTAATCTTGGAATATTCTCCAACCATTACTGTCCATCATATCGGCAAGGATGCAGTTTCCACATTTGGTGCATTGTGGGGATGCAAAATGCCACCTTCCAGATCTCAATGCATTATTGTGAAATATTGGGATTATGTGCATTCCATTTTGATCCCCAGTTACATTGTCTTTCAATTTTGCACCGAATAAAAACAGTTTACGGGATATATCAGTGAAGACCACCTCTTCCAAGGCAATAGGAGACACCATATCTATCTTTATATTCAGCCAGAGAGAAGAAGAATCATGTCTAAACCAATTTAGGATGGGGCGAAATGCTAGTGCCTGGAAATGCAATTTAAAGTTCGGTACAGATAGTTCTCCTCCGTCCTTCCATCTTTGTACATTTTATCAGGGATCATTTGCCATATTTCCAGAAGGGGAGGGGGGAGCCATGGGAAGCCTTGAACAGCGGAAATCACCCGTGGCAATATATTCATTTTGATAATAGATATTCTGCTGGTTAAAGCAACTAGGATATTATTCCATCTGCTGAGGCCAGACAATCGATTTAAGCTTTCTGTTAAAGTTTCTGGCAATAGTTTTATCTAAAGAAGGAAGTATATCTAATCCCAGCTATTTCATATGGAAAACGGTTGGTATTCCATAAGTAGTGACGGAGTCCTCCATTGGGGCCCTGAGAGGAGGTAGGGCTGATTTGGTTATGATTAATTAATTTTATAACTCGAAGATGATGCTGAATTTATCTATGATCTTCAATGGGTTTCGGAGCAATTGAGATACATTGTCTAGATATTGTAAAAAATAATCTGTGTATAATGAAATGAAGTGATTAATAGATTTTGGGGAAATGTGTTATTTTCTTTCGATTGACAAACTGCCTGGGCCAGGGGATCCATGGATAATGAGAATATCAAAGACA
This sequence comes from Oncorhynchus mykiss, assembly GCF_013265735.2. Taxonomy (NCBI): domain Eukaryota; kingdom Metazoa; phylum Chordata; class Actinopteri; order Salmoniformes; family Salmonidae; genus Oncorhynchus; species Oncorhynchus mykiss. The sequence goes on along the minus strand of NC_048579.1, from coordinate 9,663,983 downwards.
CAGTTGGATCTCCTTGTCTGCTGCTTCTAGTGATTCTGAACGGAGCAGAGACGATATTACCTGTTATAATAGTTGCTGAGGGATTGGCATATACCATTTTAATCATATGAATGAAATTGAAGCCATGTCCCATGTGTTCCAAGACAGACCAGAGTTATGACCATTCTAGTCTATTAAAGCTTTTTATCTACATTGAGAGGTAATACAGCCCAAGGAACTGTTGTTTCTGATGAAGCATTTAAGATATGTAAAAGTCGACCGAGGATCGTATCGATGTGGAACAATTTGGGTAAATAAGTCTTGAGATGGGGCGACAGCATTTTGGAAAACAGTTCAATATTAAAGATAGGGGGCGATAGTGAGAACACTGGGTGGCATCCTTACCCTTATATAATAAAAGTTTAATTAGTACTGTATTCACATCTCTCCCAAATGAAGCTTTGTGAAGATAATAATTTCAAAACTGTTAAATAGAACTCAGGAGGAATCCCATCCAGGTGATTTGCCTTTATTCTTGTTATCCAATGCCCTTTTGAGTTCATTGAGAGAGATTTGAGCTCCCAGCGAGGTGGCTTCCTCTGTTGAGAGAAGAGAAGTTCTTAATTATTTTAGAAAGGACTTAGTTCGGCTTGGTGTGGATTTACAATCAGAGATGTACAGTTCTTTATAGAAGCGGGAAAATGTTGATTTAATCATTTGGGTTCTGATTGTAATTCCCCATTTTCAAATTCAATAGTTGTTACATCAGTTAATTGATCATTACTTTGTAGCTCGTTGGCCAGTAAACGACTAGGACGACTACCATGGAAGTTATGGTTGAGTCAAACTCAATGGATGGTAAATTACGCTCTATTATCTTGTCAATAAATGAAGTTGTCTTCACTTTGGAAAAAGTAACAACTACCTGGTCTGAAAACAGTATTTGTTGAGAACGCTGTAATGCAATTAAGAACATTTCCAATTTGCATACATGCATACTTCTTTAATTGTGATTTATTCAACCCAGATGCAAATTATTATAAATAAGAACGTTGGTGGCACCCCAGAGAGTCCAGGGGTCATCGACTGAATCTTTGTTTAATTTCAAATTGATTACAGAATGTAGGATTTTGTAATGGCTCTTATAGTAGATTCTAAGAATTGGCAGTAGTACGCGTGGTGGTCGGACAAGCTCATATTTAATATTTATATTTTCTTGATTAAAGAAAATAGAGGGGTAGATAACAGGTCTTATTAGATTTATTAGATTTATTAGATTGTCCAAAATAGCATAACCAGATGGAATTCAGTTCATTCTATAAATATACTGTTCTGATCTTGTTATGTTCATACAAATATTTACATATCTTAAGTTTGCTGAAAATAAACGCAGTTGACAGAGATTATTATTTTGCCGAGTTTAGGATCATATGAATTTGGAGAATACACATTAATAAAAGCAATTTTCTTTCCATTATGGATACATTATTCTGCCTTCTTGGTCTTTACCCAAGATGGTGAGTTTGAGATTCTTCTGTATCATTATGATTACACCTTTAGTTATGTTTGGAGCTGATGGAAAAAGCAGCCAGTTTGTACACACGTGACCCATTTCAGGAAACTAGGTGTATGTCGCGGGTCACTACTTCACAGGAGAGATGTGTGAATGTATTTTTTTATATAAATGCGTTTGTCAGAAATGCCTTCTCAAACATGTGAACTTTCATGTGCCTTAATAACAAACGTGTATGTCATTTGTAAATATGAATACAATTCTTCAATTACGAGCCTAGTTGGTTTAGCCACAGAGAAAGTCGGTAACCTTCCCTCTAGCCATGATTGGCTGAGATAATGAGTGGGCTGGACATGCTGAGAGATAAGTTGGGATTGGTCTGCCATATAGCATGCTTCTGTCTATTTGAGCTGGTCAGTATGTCCAGGTAATCCTGTCTAGAGCTGCTTTTATTTTTTTATATTGTTTATTAAAACTGCATAAGTGTTGCTCTCCACTTTCTAGAGGACTGCATTTTGAAATTAGTGGAATTCAAGTATGATAGCTAAGGAGATTGAGAAAACACCTGTCTCCGGATTACATCTTCAAACTAAGGGACACCATGGCATCTGACAGAAGACGCGTTCAACCATGAATGATGTATGTAAGATAGTCTAGCTAGTTACATTTTCAGATATGACACGTTTCTAATTTTGACAGAAAGAGCCATTTGCTTGGCTAGCTATAGCCTAATGTTAGCTAGCTAACAATGAACCCGGTTGATTAGCTACCTGCAGATTCACGCAGGACAATAACTTCATGAGTTGTGATTATAGTTAATTGTTTACCTAGCTAGCTAGCTAACATTACCTGTCTGGCTCGTTTGCTAATGTTATGTGTATGACCTTATTATTCGTAGCTCTGAGCTATTTGCTTGGCTAGCTATAGCCTAATGTTAGCTAGCTAACATGGTTGGTTACCTGCAGAGCTACCTGCAGAGCTAGCTAGCTACATGTCTTAACAAAATACTCCACTATGCAAGTAACCATTTCGGGTGCGTTCGTAAATTCAGTTTGGCCATCTACTCCGATTTCAGAGCACTCTCGTCTGAGTGTGCCAGAGAGAGCAGAATTTACAAATGCTCAATATGGCCGGTGTCAGTAAAAGTTGGCAAAAACGTGTAAATAAATTGTTGCCAGCAAAACAGTTACAGTCACCAACGCTCTGGATAACATAAAAACAGCCTAATCAGCACTGCTAGGGCGAGTAAATGGTCAGAGTGGAGTGTTCTCTCATTATGTTTCTGCAAGTCAGTTAAGAACAATGCTAGCCAGTTAGCTTTGGTGCTTGACTGCCGATGTGAGGTCAGAACGTTAGTTTCAACATGACTAAATCGGCCAGAGCGTCCGGCTCTGAACGAGAAACGCTCTGAATTTACCTATGGACAATCTGACAGCTTGCAGTCACCAACGCTCTGGATAACATAACAGCCTAACCAGTTCTGCTAGGGAGAGTAATGTTCAGTGAGCTGTTCTCTCTCACTTAGATGTCTGGAAGTAGCTAGCAAGTTAGCTTGGGTGCTTGGGTATATTTCAGATCAATCCTTAAAAAGATGGGTGGGGCTAAAGCCCCCAAGCTAACTTGCTGAATGGGTGTAGACAAAGCAGGGCTCTGCAATAGTAGTACCAAAACATTCAAAGTCCCATTGTTCCTCAACTGTAGTGTATGATATATCATTTTGTAGCTCTGAGTCTCTACTTTTATCCAATGTAAAATATACAATTTCAAATTTAGCTACATCTGAGCCAGTCACAAATGGATCTCTGTTCTATGTGCGTCCTTTTGGAACAGGTGTGTTTCTTGTAGCATTGCTATATCAATGGTTTCTTGCTAGGAGATCAAGACAACGTTTAATAGGACCATTTAGGCCTTTCAAATTCCAAGAGCGATAGCCAGCGTTGACAATTTAAAAAAATTATATACACACATACATATATTATATATATATATATATTATATATATACAGTATGTCCAGCACAGACATGCAGCCAATATGATGCATTTTGCATACCGGCTGTATTACTGTATTTACAAATGTGTATATTTTGAAAACATTATTTATTTAACTAGGCAAGTCAGTTAAGAACAAATCCTTATTTTCAATGACAGCCTAGGAACAGTGGGTTAACTGCCTTGTTCAGGGGCAGAACGACAGATTTTTACCTTGTCAGCTCAGGGATTCAATCATACAACCCTTCGGTTACTAGTCCAACGCGCTAACCACTAGGCTACCTGCTGGTTACTAGTCCAACGCGCTAACCACTAGGCTACCTGCTGGTTACTAGTCCAACGCGCTAACCACTAGGCTACCTGCTGGTTACTAGTCCAACGCGCTAACCACTAGGCTACCTGCTGGTTACTAGTCCAACGCGCTAACCACTAGGCTACCTGCTGGTTACTAGTCCAACGCGCTAACCACTAGGCTACCTGCTGGTTACTAGTCCAACGCGCTAACCACTAGGCTACCTGCTGGTTACTAGTCCAACGCGCTAACCACTAGGCTACCTGCTGGTTACTAGTCCAACGCGCTAACCACTAGGCTACCTGCTGGTTACTAGTCCAACGCGCTAACCACTAGGCTACCTGCCACCCCAGATTGGAAAAGGACATTGATTGCTGACATGCACACATTTTGGGACTATATCAAAAATGAACTAATGAAACTTTGAAATGCAAGTGAAAGGCCACAATGTACTATTCCAGCCCAGGGGCAATTTAGATTTTGGCCACAAGGTGGCAGCAGTATACGTGCAAAGTTTTACACTGATTCAATGAACCATTGTATTTCTGTTCAAAATGTTGTATCAAGACTGTCCAAATGTGCCTATTTGGTTAATTAATACATTTTCAAGTTCATAACTGTGCACTCTCCTCAAACAATAGCATGGTATTATTTCACTGTAATAGCTACTGTACATTTTCTTGTTACTTACAACCTCCTGCTAATCAAATTAGCCTATGTTAGCTCACGCCTCCCGTGGACGAGACACCGATCCCGTAGAGGTTAACATCCCTGTACTCTCTCCAGAAAGAGCAGTTTAGCCTCCCTGTAATCTTTCCAGAAAGAGCAGTTTAGGCTTCCCTGCTATTCTAATGGATCCTCTGGGTACCGTAGCTATCCCTCAACAGGGCTGGCTGAGACAGGCTACGGCAGGCAGGGAGGCAGGCAGGCTGGCTGGCTGAAGACAGGCAGAGAGTATGGGGTAATATTTAGCAGGCCTGTAACCTGGCTCTCTGCCACCATGGTTATGAATGAGCTAAGGATAGATCCAGACGTACGAGACACTTTCTCACACTCTCCATTCCTCACACTAGACCGAAGGTATTTTATTTTCCCTTTAACACGTGTGGAATTGGTGTAGAAACAGAACTAATGGAATATGTTGAGTTCTGAAATCCACCTTTGTCATGCTTTATCCAATACGGTGAATGTCTGTTCTACTGATTACAATTCTATGATTGAATAATTCTATATACTGGAACCTTTGATGATAGCCAGCTGATGTTTGCCATTCCAGAGCTAGGTTTTCTATAGCGATCTCTTTGCTAAGTTATATTACGAGCTCATCACCACCTAAATATCAAACTAGGGAAAAGAGCTTTGTGTTATGAGTCTGGTCCATTGGCATGACTCTGAAATTTCACTCAATTAAAGAGTTATATTAGTGACTTACTAAGACAACTTGGATATGAATCCTCTTTTAAAGGGAAGATGTGGGGTCCTGATCTCTATTAGTCTCATGCTCTGATCCTTTCATCAAAACATTTTATCCAGATGAATCTGCTCAGTCATTTCTGATGCAGCAACATCTATTCCATTCACCCTTAAGCTAAATCTGTTCTATCAATAACATGAATATCATAACATGACTAAAGTAAAGTTAATCTCTAGCATCATTACACAACCTATAATCTCTATCAAACTCAATGAGGGATCACTATCGTTTTCTGCAAGTCAGTTAAGAACAAGTTCTTATTTTCAATGACAGACTCGGGACAACGGGTTAACTGCCTCATTCAGGGGCAGAACGACAGATTTGTACCTTGTCAGGAAGTTGATCTTGCAACCTTTCGGTTACTAGTCCAACGCTATAACCACTAGGCTACCTGCCACCCCAGATGTGTGTGTGTGTGTGTGTGTGTGTGTGTGTGTGTGTGTGTGTGTGTGTGTGTGTGTGTGTGTGTGTGTGTGTGTATGTGTAGTCCATGTGTATGGGTTTGTGTGAGTGTCAGTGTAGTATGTGCGAGTGAGTGTATATATAGTCTTGTGAGTGTGCATAGTGTCAGTGCAGACAGTCCTGGTAAGCATTTCATTAACTATTTAGCAATCTTATGGCTTTTTAGCAGTCTTATGGCTTGGGGGTAGAAGCTGTCATAGAGCCTGTTGGTCCGAGAGGCAATTCTTTGGTACCATTTGCTGGATGGTAGCAGAGTGACCAATCTAAGGCTTGGGTGGCTGGAGTCGTTGGACATTTTTCGGGCCTTCCTCTGACACCACCTGGTATAGAGATCCTGGATGGCAGGGAGCTCAGCTCAAGTGATGTCCTGGGCTATCCTCACCACCCTCTGTAGCGCTTCGTGATCGAGGCTGGTGCATCTGCAATACCAGGCGGTGATGCATTCAGTCAAGATGCTCTCGATGGTGCAGCGGTATCACCTTTTGAGGATCCGAGGGCCTATGTCAAATAATTTCAGTCTCCTGAGGGGGAAGAGGTGCAGTCATTCCCTCTTCACAACTGAGCGGGTTGTGTGTGGACCACGTTAAGTCTTTAGTGATGTGGACGCCAAGGAACACAACGCTCTCGACCCGCTCCACAACAACCCCATTGATATGGACGGGAGCTTGATCTCCCCTTTAGTCTATGATCAGCTCTTTGGTCTTACTGATGTTGAGGGAGAGGTTTTTTGTCCACTGCTAAGTCATCGCCTTTGGTGATCAGGCCTATCACCGTCAGCAAACTCCTTGTTGATCTAAAGCTATAATCTATGATGACTGTTACTGTTACAGATTTTGATGATGACCATCAGAGAGGTTTCCTATCATGGGTTTGCCTGCATCATGTCCCGATGAGCACAAACAACAAAACACTGCACTTACATATTACATTACCCTGTAGTGAAATGCAATTTATCAGAGGACGTCAGTGCTAGGCATAACAGAAAGTAGGATATAGAGGAAACCAAGATGTTTAATCAAGCCTGCCTAGGTAATGTTTATGCAGGGATGTTGTTCACAAACTACTGCCAGTTCACACAAACTTCTTATCCTGAAATCTGGAAGAATCATCTACCTGTGAGGGGACTCTACGTAGTAGAAGAGATAGGAGTTTATTACAGTACCCAAAACCAATCTGTGATTTGATTGGACCATGGGAAACATACAGCATACTGTTCAGTTGAAGTCGGAAGTTTACACACACTTAGGTTGGAGACATTAAAACTTTTTTTTCAATCTCTCCACAAATGTCTTGTTAAGAAACTATAGTTTTGGTAAGTCGGTTAGGACATCTACCTTGTGCATGACAAGTAATTTTTCCAACAATTGTTTACAGACATATTATTTCACTGTATCACAATTCCAGTGGGTCAGAAATGTACATACACTAAGTTGATTGTGCCTTTAAACAGCTTGGAAAACTCCAGAAAATTATGTCATGGCTTTACAAGCTTCTGATAAATGATGTCAATTAGCCTGAGTCAATTGGAGGTGTACTTGTGGATGTATTTCAAGGCCTACCTTCAAACTCAGTGCCTCTTTGCTTGACATCATGGGAAAATCAAAAGAAATCAGCCAAGACCTCAGAAAAAAAATGGTAAACCTCCACAAGTCTGGTTCATCCTTGGGAGCAATTTACAAACGCCTGAATGTACCCCGTTCATCTCTACAAAGTAGGCAAGTATAAACACCATGGGACCACGCAGCCGTCATACCGCTCAGGAAGGAGACGCATTCTGTCTCCTAGAGATGAACGTGCTTTGGTACGAAAAGTGCAAATCAATCCTAGAACAATCCTAGAACAACAGCAAAGGACCTTGTGAAGATGCTGGAGGAACAGGTACAAAATAATCTATATCCACAGTAAAACGAGTCCTATATCGACATAACCTGAAAGGCCTCTCAGCAAGGAAGAAGCCACTGCTCCGAAACCGCCATAAAAAAGACAGACTACAGTTTGCAACTGCACATGGGGAAAAAGATTGTACTTTTTGGAGACATGTCGTCTGGTCTGATGAAACAAAAATAGAACTGTTTGGCCATAATGACCATCGTTATATTTGGAGGAAAAAGGGGGAGGCTTGCAAACCGAAGAACATCATCCCAACCGTGAAGCACGGGAGTGGCAGCATCATATTGTGGGGGTGCTTTGCTGCAGGGGGGACTGGTGAACTTCACAAAATAGATGGGATCATGAGGGCGGAAATGTATGTGGATATATTGAAGCAACATCTCAAGACATCAGTTAAAGTTAAAGCTCGGTCGCAAATGGATCTTCCAAATGGACAATGACCCCAAGCATACTTCCAAAGTTGTGGAAAATTGGCTTAAGGAAAACAAAGTCAAGGTATTGGAGTGGCCATCACAAATCCCATTTGTAGACCTCAAATCCCAGGTTTGTAGACCTCGATCCTATATAATTTTTTTGGGCAGAACTGAAAAAGTATGTGCGAGCAAGGAGGCCTACAAACCTGACGCAGTTACACCAGCTCTGTAAGGAGGAATGGGCCAAAATGCATCCAACTTATTGTGGGAAGCTTGTGTGGGTCAAACATGAAACGTTTGACCAAAGTTAAATAATTTAAAGGCAATGCTACCAAATACTAATTGAGTGTATGTAAACTTCTGACCCACTGGTCACGTAATGAAATAAATAAAAGCTGAAATAAATCAATCTCTCTACTATTATTCTGACATTTCACTTTCTTAAAATAAAGGGGTGATCCTAACTAACCTAAGGCAGGGAATCTTTACTAGGATTAAATGTCAGGAATTGTTAAAAACTGAGTTTAAATGTATTTGGCTGAGGTGTATGTAAACTTCTGACTTCAACTGTACATAACGCAATGCAGGCTTAACTGAATTGAGATCCAGTTAGAGTTGCTGTATAGTGATGATCAAGTCCAATTCAACCTTGCACTTACAGTACACTGTGACAGCTAAACTTTCACACAATTTCCACTCCATTCATTACATTCCTCTGAGCTAAGTTAATATCTCAACCCTCTAAGGAAATATCACTCTGGTGACAACAAAGTAAAGGTACCTGTTCTATGATGCTCTGGTTCGAATTGAAGAATAGTCTCCAAGCCAACCAAGAAGAGTCACTCTTAAATATAATAAAAGAACAACAGAACAACGGAATTCTATAGCAGATCAAAAGAACAGAATAACAAAATAATATGACAGAATGAAAACAACAGAACGACAGAGTAAAAGAACAACACAATAACAGAAATAAAACAACAGAATGACAGAGTAAAAGAACAACACAATAACAGAAATAAAGAACAGAATGACAGAGTAAAAGAACAACACAATAACAGAAATAAAACAACAGAATGACAGAGTAAAAGAACAACACAATAACAGAAATAAAGAACAGAATGACAGAGTAAAAGAACAACACAATAACAGTATAAAACAACAGAACGACAGAGTAAAAGAACAACACAATAACAGAAATAAAACAACAGAACGACAGAGTAAAAGAACAACACAATAACAGAAATAAAACAACAGAACGACAGAGTAAAAGAACAACACAATAACAGAAATAAAACAACAGAATGACAGAGTAAAAGAACAACACAATAACAGAAATAAAACAACAGAATGACAGAGTAAAAGAACAACACAATAACAGAAATAAAACAACAGAACGACAGAGTAAAAGAACAACACAATAACAGAAATAAAACAACAGAACGACAGAGTAAAAGAACAACACAATAACAGAAATAAAACAACAGAATGACAGAGTAAAAGAACAACACAATAACAGAATATAACAACATAATGACAGAGTAAAAGAACAACACAATAACAGTATAAAACAACAGAACGACAGAGTAAAAGAACAACACAATAACAGAATAAAACAATAATAGAATGTGACTATGGATATTCAAGATCATTTACTCATTAATTACTGGAATAATGAATTGATCTAATGTATTTAATTAATTTGGTTATCATATTGAAATTCATCTATTGGTGGCACCATTAAGGGTTTTGATATGGAGAGACCCCTTGAATGAACTATATCAGTACTTATCACTAACCCGTTATACCATTACTCCAAAATCAACAATAGTCTTTATTTTTATAATTTTATTATAATTTTTACCCTATTTTTTTCTCCCCAATTTCGTGATTACGATCTTGTCTCATCGCTCTCCAAAGGGTTCGGGAGAAGCGAAGGTCGAGTCATGCGTCCTCCGAAACATGACCTGCCGAACTGCGCTTCTTAACACCCAGAAGCCAGCTGCAGCAATGTATTGTACATCGATGGATGTCAGCTTGCAGGCACCTGGCCTACCACAAGGAGTCACTAGAGCATGTTGAGTCAAGTAAAGCCCCCCCTGACAAACCCTCCCCTAACCCGGACAACGCTGGGCCGATTGTTCACCGCCCTATGGGACTCCCGGTCACAGACGGTAATGACACAGCCTGGAATTGAACCCTAGGCTGCAGTGACGCTGCAACACTGAGATGCAGTGGCTTAGACCTCTGCGCCACTCGGGATGCATCAACTTAATCAACAATCAATTTACTATATTCTCATCCTGAATGGAAGTCAACCTCGGAAACCTCAAGAAACCAATCACTTGTAAATTAACTGAATGCCACAAATAATTAATTTAAGTTTTCTAGACTAAACAAGTTGGACAATTAGGTAGTTAGCAGTACCCTATAGAGGCAGGGTATATGGGATACAGCACAGTTATTGAGTTGAGAATCATCACAGGTCAATATAAATGAACTTCCATCCCCAACTCAGAAAATACATATAATATAATTGAGAGGGAAGTATGAGAGGCTCCACCAACACATGCTTTCAAAACCGTAAAATCATAAAGATTCAGCAGCCAGGAATTGGCAGTGGGGCTTAGTTCACATCCGAATGTGGACAATGCAGAGATGGGTGATCTAATCACGGGTGATTAGACCTGCCGTCATACAACTACTCAAAAACTTCCACCCACGTTACACACACAGGGACACTGTCTTAGAACAGGAACAATGTAACAGGGAAATGACTTGTGTGTAGATGCTGCCTCTCAGTGGGATTCCATCAGGGATGAGTGGTCGGAGGATGGTGGTCTCACTCTTGTAAGTGGAGCAGAGGCCAGCGGGACGGAAATAGCTCACACGTTGAGTCAAGTAAATAGAAAATAGGAAAATAGGAAATAGCTCACAGCCAGAGGAGTGATTCCCACGTGTTCCTCGCTTGTTTCGTAGTTATCAGTCCAGGAATGTAAAGTCTGTTAGAGTTGATATTGCTCTTTCTTTGATTCCCCCTGGGATGTATTGCGAACTAAGTCCGTCGGTCTTGAATGTGCTCAGCAGGGTCCTCTCAGGTGATTCTTCTCTCTGAGTACGATAAGGGTTCCTCGATCTGTGTTTTGGTTTCCAAGGAGATGGGATCATTTGTCCGACGGGCGTGGCCTCGCGGAACTTGAAATTATTTTGGTTTAGTCAGTCCTCTAATGTATAGGGAGACTCACAGAAGGCGGGCTTTAATGCCCAGGCAGTGTCATGGGACCGCCCCATTGATTCTAAGGATTCAGCATATCAATCTTCATATGAGATAAACCTGACACTTACTCATAAGTGTTTAAAGCATGTTTTTCTTGTCTGGAAGACAGTTTTCAATTCCCCATGATGAAAATCTTAGCCTGTAGAGTACAAACATGACCATGGTTCCTTCACACACTTTGTGTGTTACAGCAAAATCCACATTATGCCCTATTTTAATGATAGGAAAATCAGAAGAAAGATATTCAAGTCACATCAAGTCACATCAACATGTGTTGAGTTTTTCTGTTTAATACATTGATAATATGTTCTTCCGCTATTGGCAACCTTTTCTCTATTTTACGGAGAAGGGAAGAAGAAGTCACTGACTCTTTGTCTAGTCACCCAGGCAGATCACAATCTTCTGACTTGAAGGTGTGTCTCTTATATCCTGGCCTCCTTAGGGTCGTAAAGAAAGGGGTGGGGGGGTGGGGGGTGGGGTTATGGCCCCACCATATCATGGAGCTGGCATTCCAACTCTGGTAAACCCCTGAAAGACAGTATGTCACCTGGTAAATCAACTTGTACAAATCACCCACCGTTGCATACGGTCCTCTCGTGGGCCCTCGTCAAAACAATAAAAACAGAAGAATAGAATAACAGAACAATAAAATAACAGAATAACAGGAAAATGCCAGCTGGCATATTTCTATCTGCTAGGGGCCTTAATATGTGTTGTGATAACACACACAGGTAAATGTCATTGCAGTGTAACACACAAGCCCAGGCTAACAGCATGACGGAGCAGCATCCACCACAGAGACAGGCCAGCATCCACCACAGAGACAGGCTGATGGAGTGGCCCAGGCTAACAGCATGACGGAGCAGCATCTACCACAGAGACAGGCCAGCATCCACCACAGAGACAGGCTAATGGAGGGGCCCAGGCTAACAGCATGATAGAGCAGCATCCACCACAGAGACAGGCCAGCATCCACCACAGAGACAGGCTGATGGAGGGGCCCAGGCTAACAGCATGATGGAGCAGCATCCACCACAGAGACAGGCCAGCATCCACCACAGAGACAGGCTGATGGAGTGGCCCAGGCTAACAGCATGACAGAGCAGCATCCACCACAGAGACAGGCCAGCATCCACCACAGAGACAGGCTGATGGAGTGGCCCAGGCTAACAGCATGATGGAGCAGCATCCACCACAGAGACAGGCCAGCATCCACCACAGAGACAGGCTGATGGAGGGGCCCAGGCTAACAGCATGATAGAGCAGCATCCACCACAGAGACAGGCCAGCATCCACCACAGAGACAGGCTGATGGAGGGGCCCAGGCTAACAGCATGATGGAGCAGCATCCACCACAGAGACAGGCCAGCATCCACCACAGAGACAGGCTGATGGAGTGGCCCAGGCTAACAGCATGACGGAGCAGCATCCACCACAGAGACAGGCCAGCATCCACCACAGAGACAGGCTAATGGAGGGGCCCAGGCTAACAGCATGACGGAGCAGCATCCACCACAGAGACAGGCCAGCATCCACCACAGAGACAGGCTGATGGAGTGGCCCAGGCTAACAGCATGATAGAGCAGCATCCACCACAGAGACAGGCCAGCATCCACCACAGAGACAGGCTGATGGAGGGGCCCAGGCTAACAGCATGATGGAGCAGCATCCACCACAGAGACAGGCCAGCATCCACCACAGAGACAGGCCAGCATCCACCACAGAGACAGGCTAATGGAGGGGGCCAGGCTAACATCATGATGGAGCAGCATCCAACACAGAGATAGGCCAGCATCCACCACAGAGACAGGCCAGCATCCACCACAGAGACAGGCTGATGAAATGAAGCGCCAAAGGCTACATTAGCTGTTGTGAGGAGGGAAGGAAAGGTGAGAAAGAAAGAAAAATAATGGAACTGCTTTTCTGTTAATGTTCAACACAGCTTTCTTTTATAAAGAGCATCAGCATCAGGTTTTGCTGGTCTATATACACGATCAGAATCAAATCTAGGCCCCAGTTACTGTATGAATGAAGACAGAATAAAGAGCAAAGCAAAGAGACAGAATGGGAGACCAGCCAACTAACAGAGGAGGTATTTCAGTAGGGAACACCTCTCCAACAACAACCACACATTATGGTTTCTACCTGGTGAACTGTACTGTGGAGATCCAGCCAACTAACAGAGGAGGTATTTCAGTAGGGAACACCACTCCAACAACAACCACACATTATGGTTTCTACCTGGTGAACTGTACAGTGGAGATCCAGCCAACTAACAGAGGAGGTATTTCAGTAGGGAACACCACTCCAATAACAACCACACATTATGGTTTCTACCTGGTTAACTGTACAGTGGAGATCCAGCCAACTAACAGAGGAGGTATTTCAGTAGGGAACACCACTCCAACAACAACCACACATTATGGTTTCTACCTGGTGTGCTCACTTGACCCTTTGTTCACCTGTTTCGACCTGATGGTCAAATGCTGACTATTCTACCACCCGAGAGAGTTTTTCAGAGGTTATCGTGACTGCTGTATATATTCCACGTCAGGACAAGAAAAATAACAAGCTGGCACATATCGAACTGACGAGGCTATAAACAAGCAGGGAACCATGCGCCCGGAGGCTGCTTTCCTTTTTGCTGGTGATTTTAATTCTGCGTCATTAAGAAACGTAATGCCCAACTTCCAGCAACACGTCTCCTTTACCACAAGGGGTGATATAGTCCTAGACCACTGTTACTCTACCCACAAGCAAGCATACAAGGCCCTCACTGCTCCCCCCGTCTGCAAATCAGATCATGACTCTATACTCGTGCCTACCAGAAGAAGCTCAAATAGGAAGTACCTGTGACGCTCTTCATTGAGAAATGGTCCTCCAAATTGGAGGCTATGTTACAAGACTGCTTTGCTACCGATTACTGGAATATGTTCTGGGCCGCCGATAACATCGGAGAGCTAACTACGTCTATCACCCGCTTCATTAGGAAATGCATCGCCGACGTTGTCCACCCAGTGAAGGTTCGCTGCTTCCCCAATCAAAAGCCCTAGATTAACACTGAGGTTGGCGGAAACTAAAGGATAAGGGGCTATCACAGCCAACCCCTAAGCTATGGCTGAGGACACAAACAAGTACAATATGTCCCACTACAACTTCCACAGAACCATCAAATGAGCAAAAGGACAATATAGGAACAAGATGAAATCCTATTAGACAGGCTCCGACACCCGCTGCATGTGGCAGGGGCTACAGTTCATTACGGATTACAAAGGAAGACCCAGCCATGATCTACCCAACGATGCCTCTCTACCAGACAAACTCAATGCATTTTATGCACGGTTCGACAAAAGCAACACAGAGCCGTGCATGAGGGCCCCCGCTGACCAAGGGGACTGGGGAATCTTGCTCTGAAGCCAACGTGAGTATGGTTTTTGATCAGGTCAACACTTGCAAGGCCACAGGGATGGACGGTATTCCAGGGTACGCTCTCAGAGCTTGCACAGAACAGCTGGAAGGCATATTCATGGTCATTTTCAACCTCTCCTGGTCCCAGTCTGTAATCTCCATGTCTTAAGCTGACCACCATCATTCCTACCTGCCACAATGACTACCACCCTGTAGCACTCACATCTGTAATCATAAAGTGATTTGAGAGGCTGGTTATGGGTCACATTAACTCCATCATCCTAGACACTCTAGACCCACTCCAATTAGCATACCGCCCCAACATATCCGTAGACGATTCAATCTCAATTGCACTCCACACTGCTCTCACCCACCTAGACAAGGGGAATGCCTACAGTATGTGAGAATGCTGTTCATTGACTACAGCTCAGAGTTCAACACCATAAGCTCCTCCAAGCTCGTCACCAAGCTTGGGACCCTGGGACTGAAAAACTTCCCCTGCAACTGAATCCTGGACTTCCTGATGGGCCAATCCCAGGTGGTAAGGGTAGTCAACATCACTTCTGCCATGCTGACCCTCAATAAGGGGGCCTCACAGGGGTGTGTGCTTAGTCTCCTCCTGCACTCCCTGTTCACCCACGACTGCTTTGCCAGGAATGTCTCCAACACCATCATCAAGTTTGCTGACGACACAACAGTGGTAGGCCTGATCACCGGTGATGATGAGACAGCCTACTGGGAGGAGGTCAGTGACCTGTCAGTGTGGTGTCAGGACAAAAACCTCTCCCTCAACATCAGTAAGACCAAGGAGCTAATTGTGGACAACAGGACGGTGCTGCAGTTGGGTGGATTGAGAGCTAAGGACTTAAAAGGATCTACACACACGCAAACAGCCGTGAGGAAGGGACGACAGCATCTCTTCCCCATCAGGCGGTTAAAAAAAGTTGGTATCAAATCCTTCTAAAAGTTCTACAGCTGCACCATTGAGAACATTTTGACTGGCTGCATCACTGCTTGGTATGGCAACTAGACCGCCCTCGATCGCATGGCGCTACAGAGGGTGGTGCGGACAGCCCAGTAAATCCCTGGGGCCGAGCTCCTTGCCATCCAGGACTTCTATATCAGGCAGTGTGAAAGGAGGACAGGACAACTGTTAAAGACAAGAGCCATCCAAGCCATAGACTGTTCTCTCTGCTTCCGCATGGCCGGCGAAACCGGAGCAAGAGGTCTGACACCAACAGGCTTCTGACCAGCTTCTGTCCCCAAGCCATTACAACGCTAAATAGCTAACAAAATGGCTACACGGAGTATCTGCATTGGCACTTCTATTTAATCTGGATTTTTGCACTGACTCTTTGCACACTCCACCAGAGTGGAAGAGGTGAAGCGAGAGGGATAACTTGGCCCAAAATCTGTCTTCTCCAGCAGGTGGCGTTTTTATTATTATAGATTTTTTTTCCGCTCACCAAGCGAGGAGTGTTAGTATGGTTATCGAAAAATGTAATGGCTTGTTTGTACACATCTGTTCAAATAGAAGTTTTGGAATGATATTAATCATCTCCGATCCAAAATCGGCATCCTATTCGCATCAAAGCCTTGTTCACTCACGCTGCCAAACATATCCTCGTAAAACTGACTATCCTACCGATCCTCGACTTCGGCGATGTCATTTACAAAATAGCCTCCAACACTCTACTCAGCAAACTGGATGCAGTCTATCATCCGTCTTGTCACCATAGCCACATATACCACCCACCACTGCGACCTGTATGCTCTCGTCGGCTGGCTCTCGCTACATATTCGTCGCCAGACCCACTGGCTTCAGGTCATCTATAAGTCTTTGCTAGGTAAAGCCCCACCTTATCTCAGCTCACTGGTCACCATAACAACACCCACCCGTAGCACGTGCTCCAGCAGGTATATCTCACTGGTCATCCCCAAAGCCAACACCCCTTTCCTTTCAGTTCTCTGCTGCCAATGACAAACGAATTGCAAAAATCGCTGAAGTTGTAGAATTATATCTCCCTCACTAACTTTAAGCATCAGCTATCTGAGCAGCTTACCGATCGCTGAAGCTGTACACAGCCCATCTGTAAATAGCCCATCCAACTACCTACCTCATCCCCATATTGTTTTTATTTCCTTATTTGGCTCTTTTGCACACCAGTATTTCTACTTGCACATCATCATCTGCACATCAATCACTCCAGAGTTAATTTGCTAAATTGTACTTCGCTACTATGGCCTATTTATTGCCTTACCTCCTTACTCCATTTGTTTTTTCTCCCACTGCTTGGTTTATTTTGGCCAGTTCGCAGTAGTAAATGAGAACTTGTTTTCAACTGGTCTACCTGGTTAATTAAATAAAGTTGAAATAAAAAAAAATTATTAGGTTGTTATGAGAGTACTGATATAAGTAGAACATGTGACATCATGGCCACTTAAAAAAACAACAACATATATATCATTGTTACTAGTTACCACAGCCACAAAGTCTTACACCCAATCTGGTATTTGGTATTATTCTGTATGTAAATCCGAGATACGTCTTTTAGTATGGTATGTTACGTTTCATATGATATGTATTAATTTGTGCATTTCCACCACCCATTTATGCTGTGATATACAATTTGCATTATATGTTACGGATTTGAAAAAACGTAGAATAAATGTAAAAAATTCTAAACATGTTATACGTTCTGACGTGACGTTGTATTAGTTAATGTGACGACTGCTGCTCATCGAATGATTAACGGTAATTAATCATTCGATAATTAATGTAATTGCATGACAAAATTAATCAACCTGGGGCACCATGGGAAAATTTGTTTATATTTCCCAAAGTAACCTGTTGAGTGTAGGGGGCAGTATTTTGATGTTTGGATGAAAAACGTACCCAAAATGAAACTGCCTATTACTCAAGCCCAGAATCAAGAATATGCATATAATAAAAAAATATGAAGTTTCCAAAACTGTCAAAATGTTGTCTGTCAGTATAACAGAACTCATATGGCAGGCAAAAACCTGAGAGAAAATCCAACCAGGAAGTGGGAAATCTGAAGTTTGTAGGTTTTCAAATCATTGCCTATCGAATATACATTGTCTATGGGGTCATACTGCACATGTTTCTACGAACTGCAATATGACTTTTCGTCTGAACTTTCGCCTAGACTTGCCCGCGCGTCGTGAGTTTGGATTGTGTACTAAACGGGCGAACAAAAAGGAAGTATTTGGACATAAATTATGGACTTTATTGAACAAATAAATAATATATTAAATAAATATATTTATTGTGGAACTGGGATACCTGGGAGTGCATTCTGATGAAGATCATCAAAGGTAAGTGAATATTTATAATGCTATTTCTACTTCTGTTGACTCCACAACATGTTGGATATCTGTATGGCTTGCTTTGGTCTCTGAGCGCTGTACTCAGATTATTGCATGGTGTGCTTTTTCAGTAAAGCTTTTTTGAAATTTGACACAGCTGTTGCATTAAGGAGAAGTGGATCTAAAATTCAATGCATAACACTTGTATCTTTTAGCAATGTTTATTATGAGTGTTTCTGTAAATTGATGTGGCTCTCTGCAAAATCACTGGATGTTTTGGAACTACTGAATGTAAACTGAGATTATTTGTATATAAATATGAACTTTATCGAACAAAACATACATGTATTGTGTACATGAAATCCTATGAGTGTCATCTGATGAAGATCATCAAAGTTTTTTTTTGTTTTTCTATTTTAAAGGGGTGGATCAGCTAAATATTGCGGAAAGAATATTGGTTCCATCAATGTAATTGTCATACTGTACATACTGTACATATACACATATACATACAATTACCTATATAGACAGACATACTTTTTTAAAGAATATACCTTTATTATTATTCCCTGCAAACCCTTCCACCGATCCCCCAATTGGAGCAAACTAATAAACACTTCAGCTTTTACCTTCAATTTATACATCTTATACACATTTTACTTTCACAGTCTATTTTACAAGAGTTATTTTTGTTTGTTTTTTGTCCTTCCTCTATTTCTGATGTCCATCTAGTTTGATTTCTATTTGTAACTGTGCTATTTCACAAAAGTTCTGAACCTGTATACATTTTACAAACCCCGTATGTTCTACATGTTTTATCTTGCTATTAGTCCCACCCTTCAGCTCCATTCAACCTCTCCCATCTATCTCTCAACATCATCCATTTTGGATTTCTATTTGCCATATATTTTTCAACTGTGCTGTGATGCTTCATAAACGACTTGAACCGTTCTATTCTCATAGCTTCTACAGATAGTAAATTTAAAAAAATATATTTTTGCTAAAATAATTATTATATTATTGATTGATTGATTGACTATGGCTTTTCAAATCACCCAGTATTGCTGTCTGCAGCGTTAGTTCTAGGCAAATGTTGCAATCGTCAAAGGTTAGTGATTCATTTTATCTCTATTTCTGCTTTTTGTGACTCCTCTCTTTGGCTGGAAAAATGGCTGTGTTTTTCTGTGACTAGGTACTGACCTAACATAATCGTTTGGTGTGCTTTCGTCGTAAAGCCTTTTTGAAATCGGACACTGGGGCTGGATTTACAACAAGTTTATCTTTAAAATGGTGTGAAATACTTTTAATTATTATTTAATTATGGGATTTCTGTTGTTTTGAATTTTCCGTGATGAGATTGAAAATCTTTGGGTTGTTAGACGTTTGTGTTATAAGCCCGACAAACCACCCTTCTTTCGTTTTTACCTTAAGTAACCATCTGTCCTATGTAACCATATCAAATGTAACATATCATACTAAATGAAGTGTCCTGGACTTACATACAGAATAATACGAAATGCTCTTAGACCAGGTTTAGTCACCTTACCCCTATACATACAGTATTTAACCCTACCACTCCTGTATCCCTGCACATTGTAAAATGGTATTGGCACTGACCCTGAAACTGACCCCCTGAAACTGACCCTGTATATAGCTTACTTACTTTCTAGTGTGCTTGTGTTTCTGTTCTACTTTACTTTTTTGTTTATCTTTTTAATAGCACTACTGATACTGATTACTGCATTGTTGGGACAGAGCAAGCAAGAAAGGCCTTTATTTCACTGTATTTGTGCACGTGACAATAAAACAACTTGAATAGGGGAAAGGCTGCCAGCTAACCGCAGGGGCCGGGAGGCCTGGAAGCTCTAGCCAGCAAGCAGGCAGGCTGGTTAGCCAGCTCTCTGATTGATTTGTGAGGTAATTGGCTTGGGGAGGAAGCAGCAGAGGTAAAGGGAAATACAGGGAAGGTGTGCTGCATGGTGGATAGTGATTTAAGTTCCACTGGGTAATACACTCTGATTGGGCCTCCCCTGAGTGAGGAGCTGGGACTGATGAGGGCCAGTGTACATACCCTACCACACACAGCCAGACGGGGGGGGGTCTTTCTTTAATTAAACATTCTCATTTCATTAAAACCTCCCCACCCCCACTAAAATAAAACACCAAAATATATCCTGTACTGCATACATGTACCATACTCACCTTTCCCTCTACCACACGATACAAAACACCACACATCACAATAACCAAAATGTCACCACTTCTACAACCGTATATCCAAAACATCTTCCCCAGATATACAGACAGCCCCCCCCCCCAACACACCATATCTCCTGAAACATCATCCCCAGCTACACAGACAGCCCCCCCCCCCCGCCCCCCGACACACCATATCTCCTGAAACATCTTCCCCAGCTACACAGACAGCCCCCCCCCCGACACACCATATCTCCTGAAACATCTTCCCCAGCTACACAGACAGCCCCCCCCGACACACCATATCTCCTGAAACATCTTCCCCAGCTACACAGACAGCCCCCCCCCCGACACACCATATCTCCTGAAACATCTTCCCCAGCTACACAGACAGCCCCCCCCCCCCCCCCCCCCCGACACACCATATCTCCTGAAACTTCTCCACACTTTTAATCATTTTATAGAACTCAAATTCCACCCTGAGGCGTGCAGAGACCATCCCATTAAATAGTAAAGGGTCTGTTATCCCCCACCTTTGACCCTGTTCCTCCTTGTTAGCCAAATAGACAACTTTGCCTGAGCAAACAGAAAATTCAACAAAACACATTTGGCCTTCTCCTTATTTGAATACCTGTACCCCATAATAAACATCCCAACAGTAAAAACCATCCCCAACCTCTCACACAGACATTCCAACAGAGACATCAATGGCGTTAATCTGGCGCGCACAGAAAACACATGAATCACAGTTTCTCTCATAACACAGAAAGGACACCCCTGCCCGACTCCCGCTTCAACCCGGGCCAACCAGCTGTTAGTGGCCAGGGCTCCATGTAGAACCCTCCACTGGTGGCCCCTCCCCCTTACCGGCTCAGACAGTGCCTCCTGGATGTCCTCCAGGAATCTCTCCAGCAGCCTAAAGGACGTTATTCCTGTTTGTTGTGCCAGGACTTCCGGGGTTTTCCACCCCTCCTCTCCCAGCAGTCGCAGGTCACCCAGCCTTTGTAAACCCGCTGCCATCAGTTGCCTCTGCAGGGTGGCCAACTGAACCGATCTCAAAGGGATGGCTGGGTTGTGGAAGATAGGCTCCTCCCACACCCTCAGCCCAGGCTCCACCCCCTTCTCATGTGGGCCTTAGCAGCTGCCAGGCCCTCAGCACTGCAGAGTAAAAATCTGAGAGACCTGCTGTACTCAGCCTCTCCAGCTTCATGAGGAACAGCTACCTGTCCAACCCTAATCCACCAGCTCTCCTCAGCATCATGCATGCTGGTTCCCTCAAGCCGACATCAGTATGGTACAGCAGTCTTTAGGCGGAAAGCAGCCACCCTGCTCTCCAGTTCCACCAGGCCCTGTCCTCCTTCATGGGCAGTCATGTACAACACTGAAACCCTCAGCCAGTGATGGCCCGACCAGAAAAAATTCACCAGCTTGCGTTGCAGGTCTGTGAACTCAAGCAATATGACAAATATCCCACTGTATCTTCGATAGGCAATGAGTTGAAAACCTACAAACCTCAGATTTCCCACTTCCTGGTTGGATTTGTTATCAGGTTTTTGCCTGCCATATGAGTTTTGTTATACTCACAGACATCATTCAAACAGTTTCAGAAACTTCAGAGTGTTTTCTATCCAAATCTACTAATAATATGTATATATTAGCAACTGGGCCTGAGTAGCAGGCAGTTTACTCTGGGCACCTTATTCATCCAAGCTACTCAATACTGCCCCCCAGCCCCAAAGAAGTTTGGGTACCACGTGCCAGAGTGTGTTGGCCCGTTGTACTAAGTTCTAACCAATAGCCTAGACTGTGTTTTTGTGTATCTTTCATTATCATTTTAGGTTTCTAGAAAATAAATAATCAACTAAAATTGGTGTGGTACAGACTCATTGGTGGGACTCGGGTTTGTGCAGATCCCAGATTATGCAACGTTCAGAATGAGGAAATGGATTAATTAGCGACTGTTGTAAAAACGATATTCTGATATTCTTTGAATTAATTTGGGAATTAGAAACTCATTTTCCCATGGTGCCCCAGGTTGAGTTAATAATTGCCTGATTCATTTACTCACGCAATTACAAACCGTTAATCATTCGATGAGCAGCAGTCGTCACATTAACTAATACAACGTCACGTCAGAACGTATAACATGTTTAGATTTTTTTTAAATTTATTCTACGTTTTTTCAAATCCGTAACATATAATACAAATTGTATATCAAAGCATATCATACTAAATGGATGGTGGAAATGCACAAATGAATACATATCATATGAAACGTAACATACCATACTAAAAGAAGAATCTCGGATTTACATACAGAATAATACCAAATGCTCTGAGACCAGATTGGGTATAAGACTTTGTGGCTGTGGTAACTAGTAACAACCAGGCACAACTCTGATATATATGTATTTTTTTCAAAGTCGCCATGATGTCACATGTCCTAATTATAGTGGGGCAAAAAAGCATTTAGTCAGCCACCAATTGTGCAAGTTCTCCCACTTAAAAAGATGAGAGAGGCCTGTAATTTTCATCATAGGTACACTTCAACTTCAACACTTCAAAAAAAATCCAGAAAATCACATTGTAGGATTTTTAATGAATTTATTTGCAAATTATGGTGGAAAATAAGTATTTGGTCACCTACAAACAAGCAGGTCCTCCAAGCATTCACGCAACACGAAAAGAAGTCCAGTCCAATTATTCCCCAGAATTTTTCATAAAACTCCACTGGGAGTCCATCGACCCCCGGTGCACGACCAGGGGACATCTGGGTTACGGCCTCTGCCAGTTCATGGGACAACAGAGGAATGTCCATTTGATCCCTCTGTGCCAGAGAGAGCTTAGGGAGTTCTGCGAACAAGACCTGAGCACACGTAGGATCACACATTTCTGCCCTATACAACTCAGTATAAAACTCCACAGTTCGCTCCCTGATCTCACCCACCACAGAGGTCACCCACCCATCAGACAGCTGTAGACAATGCATATCCTTGGCTTCTCCGCTGTCTTTCCAAACCAAAGAAGAAGGAGCATCCATCTCCTTGAGCATGGAGAACCTGGCTCTTACAAGTGCTCCCTTTGCTTTAACCTGGAAAAAACTGCCCAGGTCCCTACGTAATTCAGCTAAATTAGCCTGGAGACATTGCTTTGCCTCACCATCTCTACCTCCATCTCAAGTTCCCCCAACGCTCAAGTTCCCCCAATAATATTCTAGCCTCTGAGGATGAGAGAGCTGTATACTGTTGATAGAAAAGCTGAATTTGGACTTTCCCCACACCCCACCATTGACTCAGAGACTCAAACTCCTCTCTTCGCTGTCCCCACGTTTCTGGAAACCTGAGCAAAAAGTGGCATCTTGTAAGAGCATGTTGACCTCGATTTCCCCCACTGGCGCTTGTGCCCTCACCTTGTCTATGGCCTTTATGTGGGCACACACAGCTCTTATGCCCCAAATCCCCACACTCAAAACACCGTAGACTATCTGTGCTGGCAAACCTTGCATAGAGATCCTCCCCATGCCTCACTTTAAAATGCACATTTAGCTGTTGCTCATTGTTATTCAGAAACATGAACACTTGCCTCCTGAACGAAACAACATTCTTTACGGCATCTGCCTGAAAACCTGCCGACAGTACACAAAAACCGCTAGCAAACTTACCAAAACGACTCAGCACTTTCCTGATTTGATAATCATTAATAAACGGAGGCAAATGTGCAACTACCACCTTTGTCGAAGGGGTAGAACGAGGTGAAATTGGCACCAACACATCCCAAATACATCCCAAATATTCCACTAGCAAATAGCCTACCAACCAAATGTATTTTCATGAACACAACGACAGCTTTGTTCAATCTGGAAATAGAATGTATACATTCAGCTCCTACCAGTTCACCGAATGAGAGCAGAACCTCCTCCACCTTAACTCCATTCTCAGGAACACACCTGAATCAATGCCGTAACGACAGAAAATAAGTTAGAACAGAGCCCTCCACACCAAACACTCAAACTCCCCAAAATACCCAGCAGGCACTGCACGAGAGAGAGAGAGAGAGAGAGAGAGAGAGAGTCAGAGAGAGAGAGAGAGAGAGTCAGAGAAAGAGAGAAAGAGAGAGAGAGTCAGAGAAAGAGAGAGAGAGAGTCAGAGAAAGAGAGAGAGAGAGAGTCAGAGAAAGAGACAGAGAGAGTCAGAGAAAGAGAGAAAGAGAGAAAGAGAGAGAGAGAGAGTCAGAGAAAGAGAGAGAGAGAGTCAGAGAAAGAGAGAGAGAGTCAGAGAGAGAGAGAGAGAGAGTCAGAGAAAGAGAGAAAGAGAGAGTCAGAGAAAGAGAGAAAGAGAGAGAGAGAGAGTCAGAGAAAGAGAGAAAGAGAGAGAGTCAGAGAAAGAGAGAGAGAGTCAGAGAAAAGAGAGAGAGAGAGAGAGAGTCAAAGAGAGAGAGAGAGAGTCAGAGGAAGAGAGAGAGAGAGAGAGAGAGAGAGAGAGAGAGAGAGAGTCCGAGAGAGAGAAAGAGTCAGATAAAGAGAGAGAGAGAGAGAAAGAGTCAGAGAAAGAGAGAGAGAGAGAAAGAGTCAGAGAAAGAGATTGAAAGAGAGAGAGAGAGAAAGAGTCAGAGAGAGAGAGAGAGAGAGAGAGAGAGAGTCAGAGAAAGAGAGAGAGAGAGAGAGAGAGAGAACTCACAGCTGCAAGAGGTGATGTGCCTGCAATGCAAACTCTCCATCCAGATCACCTCAGCAAAACACACAGAGAGGATAAGAGAAGGTTCTTATAGCAGCCCAATGTCACTCCCTCCAGATACAACCACAAGACACCAACATAAGACACACCAAATGAGATTGGCAGTGGTAGCACCATACGCACAGTGTGAATCGGAGAAAGACAAGAGAGAGGTTTCTGAAAATAATACAATTGAAAAGTAGGTTTGTATTTAACTGTCATAAAAGTTTATTCCCCTGTCTAGACGGTTATTATTGAAAAGTGCCTTTTATTGAAATGAGTCAAAGTCAAAAATAGCTTGTCTCTGAAACACACAGCAATAATAGATGAGTGAAGGGTGTTGTTGAGTTGTGTTCCACCTTGGCCAGAGGCTTTTCTTTGCCAAACACTTCAGTCTGCTGGCATTACTTTGGGAAATTACATTAGAGCTGTATAGTGCTGCACAGCTCCACTGTGGAAGACACCTTCACATTTACCTTAGGACTAGATAAAAGCTACAGAGAGATAACAGTATTAAATAATAATACTGTTATAAAAGACAAAGCAAACGAGTTACAAACACGAGGCTCTAATACAGTTTGCACCTAAGCAGTAAACACACATCCTGTAGAATATGTGGCCCACAGTTTCTTTAGGTGACCTTACCATGGGAAACTCCTGGTATTACTGCTGGAACCAAACTGACAACTCTGGCATTACAAAAACACCCATAAGGGGGGACTATTGTGCCTAGAGGAAATATATTCCTTGAAAGGGGATGAACACATTTCAAAGGAGAGAGATATTTCACTGCTGCTGCATTCAAAATTACAGCGAAACAGTAATGATGAGAGGCACTGGACATTACGATGATGATTCACAGTGTTTGTGATAAATGAGGAAGAGCGATGAGCGATAAATGAATGCTCATTAGGAGTTGCGTGCCCTATGAATGCTCATTAGGAGTTGTGTGCCCTATGAATGCTCATTAGGAGTCGTGTGCCCTATGAACGCTCATTAGGAGTTGCGTGCCCTATGAATGCTCATTAGGAGTTGCGTGCCCTATGAATGCTCATTAGGAGTTGCGTGCCCTATGAATGCTCATTAGGAGTTGCGTGCCCTATGAATGCTCATTAGGAGTCGTGTGCCCTATGAACGCTCATTAGGAGTTGCGTGCCATTTGAATGCTCATTAGGAGTTGTGTGCCCTATGAACGCTCATTAGGAGTTGTGTGCCCTATGAATGCTCATTAGGAGTCGTGTGCCCTATGAACGCTCATTAGGAGTTGCGTGCCATTTGAATGCTCATTAGGAGTTGTGTGCCCTATGAATGCTCATTAGGAGTTGCGTGCCCTATGAACGCTCATTAGGAGTTGCGTGCCCTATGAATGCTCATTAGGAGTTGCGTGCCCTATGAATGCTCATTAGGAGTTGCGTGCCCTATGAATGCTCATTAGGAGTTGCGTGCCCTATGAATGCTCATTAGGAGTCGTGTGCCCTATGAACGCTCATTAGGAGTCGTGTGCCCTATGAATGCTCATTAGGAGTTGTGTGCTCAATGAATGCTCATTAGGAGTTGCATGCCCTATGAATGCTCATTAGGAGTTGCATGCCCCATGCGTGCCCTATGAATTTTATTTCATTTATTTAACTGGGCAAGTCAGTTAAGAACAAATTCTTATTTTCAATGACGGCCTAGGAACAGTTGCTCTGTTCAGGGGCAGAATGACAGAATGACCTTGTCAGCTCGGGGGTTTGAACTTGCAACCTTCCGGTTACTAGTCCAACGCTCTAACCACTAGGCTACCATGCCGAATGCTCATTAGGAGTTGTGTGCCCTATGAATGCTCATTAGGAGTTGTGTGCTCAATGAATGCTCATTAGGAGTGGTATGCCCTATGCATGCTTTTCCCAAGATTGCTGTTGACGCATATCCCCCGGTTTGTTATTGGGGTGAAATTAGTCTCCACTTTTGTGGATTGGGGTGATCAGTCCTTGGTTCTAAATATTTGGGAAGATGCCAGAGCTGAGGATGATGTTAAAGAGTTTAAGTTTAGTGGATACCATCAACCCTACAGGCCTTTTTGGGTTGGAGGGTGTGTATTTTGTCCTGGTAGTTCATTCAATGCAATTGGAGAATCCATTGGGTTCTGGTAGTCTTTAATAGTTGATTCTAAGATTTGCATTAGATCATGCATATGTTTTTGCTGTTTGTTCTTTGTTATAGATCCCCCAAAATTGGAGAAGTGTTTTATCCATACATCTCCATTTTGGATAGATAACTCTTCGTGTTGTTGTTTGTTTAGACATTTCTAATTTCCAAGCCCCCAGAAAGACAGGGCAGGCAGAGCTGACTTCAGGCAATGTGTGTGGCAGAACGGGCTCCAGCCAACGATGGCACCAGTAGACCAATCAATAGAGGGATTGTGTCGCTGGAGCCAAGAGAATCTCAATATCACGGGAACCTTCGGAGACTCAATTAGCAGGAATTGGATCGTCTCGCTGTTGTTCCTCGACATTCATAGGTTGATGGGGGTGTTATCGTGGGTGAGCCGGCCTATAGAGCGCCCGTCCAGCGCTCTAATATCCATGGGAATGGAGAAGGGTTGAGTGGGGATGCAAAGCTCAGACGTCAGGGTAACGTCCATAAGGCTCATATCGGCCCCCGAGTCGATGAGAGACTTGGACTGGTCGCACCACAGCAGGATGGCATGGAGAGGGGGGCGAGTAGGGGGAGAAGCAACATTATCCTTAAGACCCACCAGAGTACTCATTCCTACAAATGAGCAAGGTCTCTTGAAGGGACAGGTAGACACATAATGACCAGCAGTACCGCAATACAGACTACTCTGGGTGTTAAGTCTTCCTACGCATCCGGCTGGAGACAGCCTAGCCCTGCCGAGCTGCATTAGCTCGGGAAGAGGTAAATCGGCAGTCTTCGGAGGCTCTTGGAGGAACTTGGGTAAGCTTGGATCCTCTCGGGGACGTAGATGTCAGGGACTTCCGGAGTTCATCAGATGCAAAGTGGGATCCTTGAATGAGTGATTGGAACTGCAATCAGACCTCTTCTCCCTCCTACGTTCCTGTAGCCGTCCATCGATCCGGATGGTTAAGGCGATGAGTGAGTCGAGATCTGTTGATCTGTTGGTAGTTCTCGGGCTGCAAGCTCGTCCTTTACTTCCTCTGATGATCCGTGCAGAAAAGTGTCGAACAGCGCTCTGGGTTCCAGGCACCCTCCTCTGCTAGCGTGAGGAAATTCATCGCATAGTCTGTCACACTGAGGGAGTCCTGCCAAAGCTGGAGTAGCTTCCAGATTGGGTGGGCTATTTACAGATGGACTATGTACAGCTGCAGCGATCGGTTAGCTGCTCAGATAGCAGATGTTAAAGTTAGTGAGGGAAATATAAGTCTCTAGCTTCAGCGATTGTTGAAATTCGTTCCAGTCACTGGCAGCAGAGAACTGTAAGGAAAGGCGGCCAAAGGAGATGTTGGCTTTTGGGATGACCAGTGAGATTTACCTGCTGGAGCGCGTGCTACAGGTGGGTGTTGTTATCGTGACCAGTGAGCTGAGATAAGGCGGCGCTTTACCTAGCATAGGCTTATAGATGATCTGCAGCCAGTGGGTCTATGTAGCGAGGGCCAGCCGACTAGAGCATACAGATCACAGTGGTGGGTAGTATAAGGGGCTTTGGTAACAAAACGGATGGCACTGTGATAGACTGCATCCAGTTTGCTGAGTAGAGTATTGGAAGCTATTTTGTAAATGACATCGCCGAAGTCGAGGATCGGTAGGAGAGTCCGTTTTACGAGGGTAAGTATGGCGGTGTGAGTGAATGAGGCTTTGTTGCGAAATAGAAAGCCGATTCTAGATTTGATTTTGGATTGGAGATGTTTAAAATGTGTCTGGAAGGAGAGTTTACAGTCTAGCCAGACACCTAGGTATTTGTAGTTGTCCACATATTCTAGGTCAGAACCATCCAGGGTAGTGATGCTACTCGGGCGGGCGGGTCCGGGCAGTGAATGGTTGAAAAGCATGAATTTTAGTTTTAGTAGCGTTTAAGAGCAGTTGGAGGCCACGGAAGGTGTGTACGGCCGGCCGACTGTTGGTCCCAAATGGCCGTAGCCCAGGCGGAGGCCCTCGCAGACATCAGCGTGATGAGGTCTTAGAATGGTCCGAGGGGAAGGAGGAAGGCTGACGAGGTCATGATGTTCCCATGACGACGGAACACTGAGCAAGAAACACCCGACAGGTGCCCGAGTCTCCATCGAAGCGCTCCGGGTTAGGTAAGCGGGGTTCCATGGAAACCGGGATGATGGTGCTGCTACCAGCTGGGTTACTGAGGATCTGGGAGTTTATCGTCATGGGAGGCTGCCTCGTAGACAACCCACGGAATTGCTACCGCAATGTGTCCAATGCTAGGTTGTGCCGTTCGGCCACGGCCTGGAACCTTTCCATCAGACCGTGAAGCAACTCCTTGTGTCTACCAATGGTGGCTCCTTGGGAGGAGATGGCATTGCGGAGCTGGTCCAAGTCTGCTGGGTCAGTCATGGCCAGTTTGTCCTATCACGTTTCAGGTAAGTCCCAAATGCAGACTGTGTCTAAGTAACAATGTTTATTAAAGTAACAGGGGCAGGTAAACGACAGGTCAAGGCAGGCAGGGGTCGATAATCCAGAGTAGTGGGGATAAGGTACAGGACGGCAGGCAAGTTCAGGGTCAGGTCAGGCAGAGGTCGGTAATCCAGAGTAGTGGGGATAAAGTACAGGACGGCAGGCAGGCTCAGGTCAGGCAGAGGTCGGTAATCCAGAGTAGTGGGGATAAGGTACAGGACGGCAGGCAGGCTCAGGTCAGGCAGAGGTCGGTAATCCAGAGTAGTGGGGATAAGGTACAGGACGGCAGGCAGGCTCAGGTCAGGCAGAGGTCGGTAATCCAGAGTAGTGGGGATAAGGTACAGGACGGCAGGCAGGCTCAGGTCAGGCAGAGGTCGGTAATCCAGAGTAGTGGGGATAAGGTACAGGACGGCAGGCAGGCTCAGGGTCAGGCAGAGGTCGGTAATCCAGAGTAGTGGGGATAAGGTACAGGACGGCAGGCAGGCTCAGGGTCAGGGTGGGCAGAAAAGGTCAAAAACAGGAAAAACAGGAACAATCAAGAGACAGGAACAGAGGGGAAAATAAGACAAGGAGACAAGCACAAAGACCGGTGAAACAGATCAGGGCGTGACAGTATTTCTGTATTGTTTTAGTGATTCACTAAAATGATTTTGGTTGCACAGGTTTCTCAATTTTTTTCTTATATTTTTGCATTCTTCATCAAACCATTTGTCATTGTTGTTCGTTTTCTTAGGTTGTCTACTTGACATTTTTAGATGTGACAGGGAAGCTGAGAGGTCAAATATACTGTTTAGGTTTTCTACTGCCAAGTTTACACCGCTAGTACAGTGGAACATTTTTTGTCCAGGAAATCGTCTATGTCACATTCTGACCTTTATTTCCTTTGTTTTGTCATTATTTAGTATGGTCAGGGCGTGAGTTGGGGTGGGCAGTCTATGTTTGTTTGTCTATGATTTGGGTATTTCTATGTTTCGGCCAAGTATGGTTCTCAATCAGAGGCAGGTGTCATTAGTTGTCTCTGATTGAGAATCATACTTAGGTAGCCTGGGTTTCACTGTGTGTTTGTGGGTGATTGTTCCTGTCTCTGTGTTTGCACCAGATAGGGCTGTTTTAGGTTTTCACTTTTCTTGTTTTGTTAGTCTGTTCATGTATAGTTGTCTTTATTAAAGAACCATGAATAGAAATCACGCTGCGTTTTGGTCCGCCTCTCCTTCAACTCAAGAGAACCGTTACAGTCTATAAGTGATTGAATTTGTTGTTGTCTAATTGTTTTTTCGTAGATTTCCACATTATTTTCCTTCCATCAATAGCATTTCTTAAAATGATTTGGTTTATTTGGCTTTGATGCCTCATGATTGAGTATTGCTCTGTTCATGTGATTATGCTGTGATCTGATTGGGATGTCAGTGGGCTGACTGTGAACGTTCTGAGAGACTCTGGGTTGAGGTCAGTGATACAAGTAGTCTACAGTACTACTGCCAAGAGATGAGCTATAGGTGTACCTACCGTAGGAGTCCCCTCGAAGCCTACCATTGATTATGTACATACCCAGCGGCCAACAGAGCTGCAGGAGTTGTGACCCGTTTATGTTGGTTATGTTGTTTTAGTTGTGCCTAGGGGGGGTATATGGGGGAAGGAATGCTGTCATCTCCAGGTAGGTGTTTGTGGTCTCTCTCTCTCCACTTGTTCATTTTATCCATGTTTTACTGTGTTCCTCTGTAAGTCAGGCACCCTGCAGAGTCTTGGGCCCTCCAAAATAAATGAAAGTCTCAGTGCGTCAGTTGTGGGCTACATTCTCAGTGTCTTTTTTGCAAAGATCTCAGGGACTAGGTCCACATCATCACTAAAGCTGAGAGAGATGCAATAACGCCAGATTTATCACTGTTTTTACACTCTAATTTGTCCCTTATCCAACAGAAGGGACAAATAAATAAAACATCCCCTTGTCCTCTCTCCTCTCCTCTCCTCCTCTCCTCTCCTCCCCTCCACTCCCCTCTTCTCTCCTCTCCTGTATTCATATATCCTCTCTGCTGGTAGGAAGAGACTAGAGTGTCAGTCTCAAGAGTAGAGCGCCAGTCTTGCCCTGCCTCTCTCCTCTTCACTTCTCACCCTCCCTCGTGCCTCTCCTCTCCTCCCCTTCCCTCCACTCCCCTCTTCTCCTCTCCTCCCCTCCACTCCCCTCTTCTCCTCTCCTCTCCTGTCTTCATATATCCGCTCTGCTGGTAGGAAGAGACTAGAACGTCAGTCTCGAGTAGAGCGCCAGTCTTGTCCTGCCTCTCTCCTCTTCACCTCTCACCCTCCCTCGTGCCTCTCCTGCTGCCTCGCTTCGCCTGCCGTTACTTTAGCTAGACTCTGGGGGTGCCGTTCTTCATCTCTCAAATTAAATGGGGTGCAAGTGCGCTCGGTCGCTTCACCAAGTTTGAAATAATCATGAGTGATTATCCCTCTCTTTCTCTGTCAAGCTTTCGATTGCTACTGCTCACTCTTAGTAGCTTTATTAGAAAAAAATAAGTAGAAAATATATATAGAAATAAAACAACGTCCACTTCCAACAATTTAAATATCAAGTAACTAAAGTGTTTTGTTTTTATTCAGTGACGATAGAAAGTCCGCAAACTGAGAGTGGAAAGTTAACTCTGATTCTTCCTTACCACTTATCCAGTGAAACTGGCTGTGAAGTGTAGCTTCTCCAAGGAGTGCTGAGGGTCGTTTGCGCTGGTTCAAATTCCAATTTTCCAGTTTGAATCCCCAATTTTCCAGTTTGAAGTCCAATCTCATGGAGTTGCCTCCTGGACGATGGGGTCCACTCTATTCCAGCTCTAATCTCCAACGTCAATGGACTGATTTGAATCCAAATGATTCCCAGTCCACTTATAATGAGGTGGGTGTAAGTGCCTAGGATCAATCAAAATCTCATCTAGATATTGGATTTATTAGTCATGGCCTGACCTCCTAGCATCAGAAAACACTACGTACCCACCGAAGAGCTGGAGATGAAGTTGGCCTGACCTAGCATCAGAAAACACTACGTTCTCATCGGAGAGCTGGAGATGAAGTTGGCCTGACCTAGCATCAGAAAACACTACGTTCTCATCGGAGAGCTGGAGATGAAGTTGGCCTGACCTAGCATCAGAAAACACTACGTTCTCATCGGAGAGCTGGAGATTAGGTTGGAAATCATGATAGTGCGAGGTTACAGTATAAAGTTGACCATGCATTTCAAGAAGGGGCAGAACGCCCAACCATATATCAACTATAGGACATAGAGCGATACGTTTCACCTAAGCAGCTAACTTCGAGACATTTGCTATGAAATCATTCACACTTAATCAAGCATACAGTCAAAAGTTTGGACACACTTATTCTTTCCAGGGTTTTTAGTATGTAGTAATCATGTAGTAATCATGTAGTAATCATGTAGTAACCAAAAAAAATTGTAAAACAAAACAATATAAATTTGAGAATCTTCAAAGTAGCCACCCGTGGTCTTGATGACAGCTTTGCACACTCTTTCCAATCAGTTGTGTTGTGACAAGGTAGGGTTGGTATACAGAAGACATCCCTATTTGGTTACAAGACCAAGACCATATTATGGCAAGAAAACCTCACATAAGCAAAGAGAAACAACAGTCCATCATTACTTTAAGACATAAAGGTCAGTCAATCTGGAACATTTCTAGAACTTTTAAAGTTTCTTCAAGTGCAGTTGCAAAAACCATCAAGCGCTATAATGAAACTGGCTCTCGTGAAGACCGCCACGTGAAAGGAAGACTCAAGAGTTACCTCTGCTGCAGAGGATAAGTTCATTAGAGTTAACTGCACCTCAGATTGCAGTCCAAATAAATGCTTCACAGAGTTCAAGTAACAGACACATCTCAACATCAACTGTTCAGAGGAGACTGCATGAATCAGGCCTTCATGGTTGAATTGCTGCAAAGAAACCACTACTAAAGGACACCAATGATAAGAAGAGACTTGCTTTGGCCAAGAAACACGAGCAATGGACATTAGACCTGTGGAAATCTGTCCTTTGGTCTGATTAGTCCACATTTGAGATTTTTTGTTCCAACCGCAGTGTCTTTGTGAAATGCAGAGAAGGTGAAGAGATGACGTCTGCATGTGTGGATCCCACTGTGAAACATGGAGGAGGTGGTGTTATGTTGTGGGGGTGCTTTTCCGGTGACACTGTATGTGATTTATTTCGAATTGGTGGTACTGAAAATTGACAAACAGTTGGACAGACCATCTGAAATAAAATGTGTCATATTTCCCAAAGTTATCACACTGCAGAAACAACGCAATCATCCCTCTCATCCTAATGGCTCCGAAGACTCCACCCTACAGCAACCGTAGATCTATATTTCATTCTCAAACTCGGCCACGGAGCCACAAAATAGATTTCACTTGGCATCCAACAAAGCAGTTGAAAAGCTAAAAAAGGCCCACATGAGATGCTTCTCTTCTCTGTGTGAAACAACAGTATTCAGCAGCCGTTGAATCAAGACAAGCAGCAGTCTGGGGGATTCCATGGCTGCTTCTGCCTTACTGACGGCCCCCATCTTGAGGGGGAGGGGGGGGGGGGGCGTGTGAGGGGGGGGGGAAGTGTGTGAGGGGGAGGCGTGTGAGGGGGAGGTGTGTGAGGGGGGAAGCGTGTGAGGGGGGAAGCGTGTGAGGGGGGAAGCGTGTGAGGGGGAGGCGTGTGAGGGGGGAAGTGTGTGAGGGGGGAAGTGTGTGAGGGGGAGGCGTGTGAGGGGGAGGCGTGTGAGGGGGGAAGTGTGTGAGGGGGGAAGTGTGTGAGGGGGGAAGTGTGTGAGGGGGAAGTGTGAGAGGGGGAAGTGTGAGGGGGGAAGTGTGTGAGGGGGGAAGTGTGTGAGGGGGAGGTGTGTGAGGGGGAAAGTGTGTGAGGGGGAAGTGTGAGAGGGGGAAGTGTGAGAGGGGGAGGTGTGTGAGGGGGGAAGTGTGTGAGGGGGGAAGTGTGTAGGGGGGAAGTGTGTGAGGGGGGAAGTGTGTGAGGGGGGAAGCGTGTGAGGGGGAGGCGTGTGAGGGGGAGGCGTGTGAGGGGGGAAGTGTGTGAGGGGGGAAGTGTGTGAGGGGGAGGCGTGTGAGGGGGAGGCGTGTGAGGGGGAAGCGTGTGAGGGGGGAAGTGTGTGAGGGGGGAAGTGTGTGAGGGGGGAAGTGTGTGAGGGGGAAGTGTGAGAGGGGGAAGTGTGAGAGGGGGGAAGTGTGTCAGGGGGGAAGTGTGTGAGGGGGGAAGTGTGTGAGGGGGGAAGTGTGTGAGGGGGGAAGTGTGTGAGGGGGGAGGTGTGTGAGGGTGGAAGTGTGTGAGGGGGGAAGCGTGTGAGGGTGGAAGTGTGTGAGGAAAGATAAGTCATAATTTTACTGGAAGGGGTGTGAGGTAGACACAAACGTATGCTGACACACACACACACACACACACACACACACACACACACACACACACACACACACACACACACACACACACACACACACACACACACACACATTCAGGCCAGCCCCTTCTGGATTGCATTTAGTTTTACTTCCTGTGTCAAGTGCTCTTTCATATTACTGATCAGCAGACACTGTAAGGTTAGAGTGGAGGGTAAACATCCTTACTGCAGTGCCCCAGAGATAAAGAGAGACATTCCTACTTCCCTATTACAATTCAGAACATGGTCCAAACCAAAGTCTCTCATCATACACTACTGTTAGGTTCTAATTCTCAGAGTAAATAACTCAACGGACACTAGAAAAGCTTAACCAAGTTGAATTCTTCCCAAAGGGTCGATACAGCTGCATTCAGACAACTACATTTGACACAAGCACTGATATTTAACCCTTTCTCCTAGGCTGAGTCTCCTCCTCCACATCTGTACAAGCACTGATATTTAACCCTTTCTCCTAGGCCAAGTCTCCTCCTCCACATCTGTACAAGCACTGATGTTTAACCCTTTCTCCTAGGCTGAGTCTCCTCCTCCACATCTGAACAGCCATTGCATCCCTGTTGCTAGACAGAACCTTATCGTGATATCTGTTCTTCCTCACTTCATCTGACCTGACCTCTACCCCAAAGTGCTCACTCCTCCCCAACTCAAGGCTGTCATGGTGATTGATACCAGACTGTGTCTCTTCTCCTCCCAGAGGATCCCTGATGGCTAACAATAACATATCCTGACATGATGTAAACGTTATACATTATCCTCTATCCCTCAGTGACATTTTTATTTTCTAAGTTCTCCACCCGTCTCCCCTACACATTCCAAACCCATCTGGCTCCTACAGTTAACCATTCACTTCTGATTATAACAATGTTCCATGTTTAACCCAGAATCTAACACTACAGATAGCCATGCTAGAAAGGACAAAACCCGGCAAGCCAAGTATATTACATATGTGTATTCTCAATCTAGAATTAGAGTTATGTCTAAGGTCAGGGAGCACGGCCAGATCGCGACGGTCATCTTTCAGAGCGGAAAATATTGGGTGCAGGTGTGGGTGACCGCAGCACTGCCTGAACAGAATAGGATGAGGAATTACGAGGGTTATGGTATGGGGAGTTGTGGCTGTATTTCAGACAGGCATAATGTGGTAGCCGCACGTCGTCCTTGGGAGAAATAACAGACGTGTTCCCTGGCTACAGAGCAGATTAAATATCTTAAATATAGAGATATTTGTAGAGAACATGCAGAGATACTTTGAGAACTTGGGACTATAAGGTTCTTTCTGCAAAAATATTATTCTGAGATAATTGGCTTTAAAGTTCCAAACCCTCAGTGGTTTGAATGGTGACAGCGATTTTTATCTTGTATATGTTGGAATTAACAACAAGAACTGGGGAATATATAATACTAAACTCAGCAAAAAAAGAAACGTTCCTTTTTCAGGACCCTGTCTTTCAAAGATCATTCGTAAATATCCATGCTTATTTCCCATGCTTGTTCAATGAACCATAAACCTGTGGAATTGTCATTAAGACACAAACAGCTTACAGACGGTAGGCAATTAACTTCACAGTTATGAAAACTTAGGACACTAAAGAGGCCTTTCTACAGACTCTGAAAAACACCAAAAGAAACATGCCCTGGTCCCTGCTCATCTGCGTGAACGTGCCTTAGGCCTGCTGCAAGGAGGCATGAGGACTGCAGGTGTGGCCAAGGCAATAAATTGCAATATCCGTACTGTGAGACGCTGTCACGAATCTCGCCGAAGATGGTGCCTCTTCCTGTTCGGGCGGCGCTCGGCGGTCGTCGTCGCCGGCCTATTAGCTGCCATCGATTCCCTTTCTGTTTGTTCCTGTCTTTGTGTTTGTTGTCACCAGATAGGCTGTTTAGGTTTTCGCACGTTTATTGTTTTGTTAGTTTATTCATGTATAGTTTTCTTCATTAAAAAAACATGAATAACCACCACGCTGCATTTTGGTCCGCCTCTCCTTCACCTCAAGAAAACCGTTACAGACGCCTATGACAGCGCTACAGGGAGACGCGAGGACAGAGATGCGAGGACGGACAGCTGATCGTCCTCGCAGTGGCAGACCACGTGTAACAACACCTGCACAGAATCGGTACATCCGAACATCACACCTGCGGGACAGGTACAAGATGGCAACAACAACTGCCCGAGTTACACCAGGAACCCACAATCCCTCCATCAGTTTTTTTTATTTCACCTTTATTTAACCAGGTAGGCTAGTTGAGAACAAGTTCTCATTTGCAACTGCGACCTGGCCAAGATAAGGCATAGCAGTGTGAACAGACAACACAGAGTTACACATGGAGTAAACAATTAACAAGTCAATAACACAGTAGAAAAAAGGGGAGTCTATATATACATTGTGTGCAAAAGGCATGAGAAGGTAGGCAAATAATTACAATTATGCAGATTAACACTGGAGTGATAAATGATCAGATGGTTATGTAAAGGTAGAGATAGAGATATTGGTGTGCAAAAGAGCAGAAAAATAAATAAATAAAAACAGTATGGGGATGAGGTAGGTGAAAATGGGTGGGCTATTTACCAATAGACTATGTACAGCTGCAGCGATCGGTTAGCTGCTCAGATAGCAGATGTTTGAAGTTGGTGAGGGAGATAAAAGTCTCCAACTTCAGCGATTTTTGCAATTCGTTCCAATCACAGGCAGCAGAGAACTGGAACGAAAGGCGGCCAAATGAGGTGTTGGCTTTAGGGATGATCAGTGAGATACACCTGCTGGAGCGCGTGCTACGGATGGGTGTTGCCATCGTAACCAGTGAACTGAGATAAGGCGGAGCTTTACCTAGCATGGACTTGTAGATGACCTGGAGCCAGTGGGTCTGGCGACGAATATGTAGCGAGGGCCAGCCGACTAGAGCATACAAGTCGCAGTGGTGGGTGGTATAAGGTGCTTTAGTGACAAAACGGATGGCACTGTGATAAACTGCATCCAGTTTGCTGAGTAGAGTGTTGGAAGCAATTTTGTAGATGACATCGCCGAAGTCGAGGATCGGTAGGATAGTCAGTGCTCAGACTGTCTGAAATAGGCTGTGAGAGGCTGGACTGAGGGCTTGTAAGGGCCTGTTGTAAGGCAGGTCCTGACCAGACATCACCGGCAACAACATCGCCTATAGGCACAAATCCACCGTCACTGGACCAGACAGGACTGGCAAAAAGTGCTCTTCACTGACGAGGCGGTTTTGTCTCACCAGGGGTGATGGTCGGATTCAAGTTTATCGTCGAAGGAATGAGCGCTACACCGAGGCTTGTACTATGCAGCGGGAACGATTTGGAGGTGGAAGGTCTGTCATGGGGCGGCAGGGTAGCCTAGTGGTTAGAGTGTTGGACTAGTAACCGAAAGGTTGCAAGTTCAAATCCCCGAGCTGACAAGGTACAAATCTGTCGTTCTGCCCCTGAACAGGCAGTTAACCAACTGTTCCTAGGCCGTCATTGAAAATAAGAATTTGTTCTTAACTGACTTGCCTAGTTAAATAAAGGTAAAAAAAAATATATATATATATATTTTTTTTTTAAATGGTCTGGGGTGGTGTGTCATAGCATCATCGCACTGAGCTTCTTGTCATTGCAGGCAATCTCAACGCTGTGCATTACAGGGAGGACATCCTATTCCCTCATGTGGTACCCTTCCAGCAGGCTCATCCTGACATGACCCTCTAGCATGAGAATGCCACGAGGCATACTGCTCTATCTGTGTGTGATTTCCTGCAAGACAGGAATGTCAGTGTTCTGCCATGGCCAGCATAGAGCCCACATCTCAATCCCATTGAGCACGTCTGGCACCTGTTGGATCGGTGGGTGAGGGCTAGGGACCTTCAACCCAGAAATGTCCGGGATCTTGCAGGTGCCTTGGTGGAAGAGTGGGGTAACATCTCATAGCAAGAACTGGCAAATCTGGTGCAGTCCATGAGGAGGAGATGCACTGCAGTACTTAATGCAGCTGGTGGCCACACCAGATACTGACTGTTACTTTTGATTTTGACCCCCCCTTTGTTCAGGGACACATTATTCAATTTATGTTAGTCACATGTCTGTGGAACTTGTTCAGTTTATGTCTCATCTGTTGAATCTTGTTATATTCATACAAATATTTACACATGTTAAGTTTGCAGTTGACAGTGAGAGGACG
Source organism: Oncorhynchus mykiss (assembly GCF_013265735.2). Classification (NCBI taxonomy): domain Eukaryota; kingdom Metazoa; phylum Chordata; class Actinopteri; order Salmoniformes; family Salmonidae; genus Oncorhynchus; species Oncorhynchus mykiss. Next base: position 9,624,841 of record NC_048579.1, on the reverse strand, counting down.
TTTCTTTTTTTGGCTTAGTTTATATAGGTAGAGAACATTCAACAGAACAAGGCTATGTCAATAACTACATTTCGACAAAAATACAGATATAACCTTATAGTCCCAAATACTCGAATTGCTGACTTGATTGTCAAACTGTAGCCTATAAGAAGTTAATACAGCACTGTCTTAGCCACACTTTTATTTTCAATATGTGTTAATCTTCCACTTAACCGACGATAACAACAAATACATAGTAATATATACAATACATATATAGTAATATATACAATACATATATAGTAATATATACAATAAATACATAGTAATATATACAATACATACATAGTAATATATACAATACATACATAGTAATATATACAATAAATACATAGTAATATATACAATACATACATAGTAATATATACAATAAATACATAGTAATATATACAATAAATACATAGTAATATATACAATACATACATAGTAATATATACAATACATACATAGTAATATATACAATAAATACATAGTAATATATACAATACATACATAGTAATATATACAATAAATACATAGTAATATATACAATAAATACATAGTAATATATACAATACATACATAGTAATATATACAATAAATACATAGTAATATATACAATACATACATAGTAATATATACAATAAATACATAGTAATATATACAATAAATACATAGTAATATATACAATAAATACATAGTAATATATACAATAAATACACAGTAATATATACAATACATACATAGTAATATATACAATAAATACATAGTAATATATACAATAAATACATAGTAATATATACAATAAATACACAGTAATATATACAATAAATACATAGTAATATATACAATAAATACATAGTAATATATACAATAAATACATAGTAATATATACAATACATACATAGTAATATATACAATAAATACATAGTAATATATACAATAAATACATAGTAATATATACAATACATACATAGTAATATATACAATACATATATAGTAATATATACAATAAATACATAGTAATATATACAATACATACATAGTAATATATACAATACATACATAGTAATATATACAATAAATACACAGTAATATATACAATAAATACATAGTAATATATACAATAAATACATAGTAATATATACAATAAATACATAGTAATATATACAATTTAACAGACGTGTTTATCCAATGTGACTTACAGTCATGCGCGCATCCATTTGACAAAGAATCAAACCTACAATCGTGGTGTTTCAAGCGAGAGCATGGCTTTACCAACTGAACCATACAGGACCATAGTTGTTCAGACAAACTATTCCCTAACTCCTTTGATAGTTATAATTCAGACAGCATATCCTGCTGATGATGCGCTTGACAGTGCGATTGGAATGGAATGACAGTGAGTGTGCTGCTGTACCTGCACATTTAGTTTAGCACCTTGTGTACAACAGAACCTAACATGACAGGATTCCAAACATCAGTTTAGTCTCCTCACCTCACTTAAAACCTTTTTCTGTTGTGGGCTAAATCAGGGTCTCACAGAGGGTTTCTTGATACCCAAATCTACTTTGAAACAAAAGTATACACCTCACACACAAAGTTATGGGCATAAAAAAAGAGAGCATGTCAGATATAGAGTTGGAATGTCTTATATTTTGAGTTTGCATCCTAAGATTACACTTTAAATAGATCATAGAAGACTGAAATATAACAAAGTCGTTTGACATAGAAACATCTGATTTTCGGCTGTAAAAAGAAAAGAGTTTGTTATAAACTGGGTGGTTCGAACCCTGAATGCTGATTGGCTGACAGCCGTGGTAGATCAGACCGTATGCCACGGGTATGACAAAACATTTATTTTTACTGCTCTAATTAAGTTGGTAACCAGTTTTCAATAGCAGTAAGGCACCTCTGGGGTTTGTGGTATATGACCAATATACCACGGCTAAGGGCTGTGTCCAGGCACTCCGCGATGCGTCGTGCATAACAACAGCACTTAGCCGTGGTATATTGGCCATAAACCATACACCCTCGTGCCTTATTGCTTAATTATACAATGATGAAAAATATGAATAACATCCCACTCATGAGGCCACCAGTCATTTGACTGCAGGAAAGGGTTCTAACCAGTTGCTGGATCGGTGTTAAAGGTATCACTGTAGAATTTCTCTAAACTCCCAAAACATGCTTTTCTACGTTCAACTGTTATGGGATCACCTGTATAAATAATGGATAAAAGTGTAAAGAGTCTACCCCAAAAGCCAGAAAATACTAGGACTAATTTCTGTTACATTAGATTACAATAGTCAATAGTGATATTTCCTGTCAAGTTCCATCCAGTCCTAGTACTCTTCTGTACAGTACGAAGGATGGAATCATGTGAACCTGAAGGCTGATCTCATAAAGACTGCGATGTCTTTCATCTCCAGGTGGGACGGGATGACACGGGATGACACGGGATGACACGGTGAATGAAAAAACCTGTTCTTCATCATTCTTTTCATTCTTTTACTTATGTTCTCTTTCCCTCGCCTCTCCTCCTTCTCCCCCTCTCCCCTCTCCTCAGATAGGACACTTCAGATGAATGAAAAGCGAGGGAGAAGATAAGGTGAGGGAAAGGTGTAGAATCTTTCTCTCGCTCTCTTTCTCTCCTCCTCCTCCTCTCCCCTTGCTTTTCATTCATCTTGAATAGCCCAGTGTGAATTAGCATGTGCTAGCAGCATTAGCCAAGCAGAGGCAGATGTGAGCCTCTCTCTCCGCACAGCCAGATTTTGGAGCATCAAGTCGAGTGAATCCAAGACTTTTATCTTCTTTAATTATGCTAATCATATGCCACAGCTATTTCTTATCAAGACAGAGGGAGATGTGTTTTTTCCCCCTCTCTCACTCAGGAATCTGAGAAGAGGCTCCACCAGCAAACAGCAGGTTTTCAAAGATAACCCCAACATTCTATGGAGACATATAGGAAAACACATGCACTCCATCAGCCTGACTCTAACTGGACTACACCAATACCCCCCCCCCCCCTCCCCCATCGTTTCCCATCTTTCTTCATGACATAGAATGACCTTTAACGTACAGAACAGCAATCTGATCGCTTCTTCACCCCATTATATCAAGTCTAATCAATTGATCTAGGATGAAAGGTCAATGTATTTGGGTCTATGGGAAAGCATTGTGTGTGGTAAAAAGAGGCACACTCCTCTACCTATTTATTTGGACAGTGAAGCTACAACTTTTAATTTGGCTCTATACTCCAGCATTTCGGATTTGAAATCAGACGTTTCATATGAGGTCGACAGTACAGAATGTCACCTTTTATTTCGGGATATTTTCATACATCTCTGTTTTACCGTTTAGAAATGAACCCACTTTATGTGTCTCGTCCCCCCCAGTCTGAAGTTTTACAAGTGTTTGGACAAATTTACCCATATGTGTATTAAAGCAGTCAAAAGTTTAGTGCTTGGACTAAAATTCATAGCACGCAAAGACGACATAAAGCTTGTGACTACAAACTTGTTGAATGCATTGGCAGTTTGTTTTGGTTGTGTTTCAGATTATGTTGTGCCCAATAGAAATGAATGGTAAATTAAGGTATTGTGTCAATTTGGAATCACTTTTATTGTAAATAAGAATATAATGTTTCTGAACACTTCTACATTAAAGATCCAGTGCAGTCAAAATTCAGTTTTAGCTGTGTTTTATATCATATTGTTACAACAGCTGATGAAACCAACAGTGTAAAAGTCTGAAAACATTTGATCGGTGTTATTTCCTGACAGTTTCTGGATGAAAATCCAATCTACACAGGACCTTCTAATCAGCACCTCGGCGTGGGCGGGAGTTTCACCATTGGTAAATGAGTTAATAGACCAATAAGAAAGAGAGTTCTAAACCTCTCTGCCAATAACAGCTCGTTTTCATTTTTCCCTTCCCAACTCAGACCAGTCTCAAACAGTCCTAAGGAAAAAAAATGCTTGAGATTTTTTTCTTCTTTCCCTATTACAGTAAGGTACTTAATTGTAACCCAGAAATGATTTAATAGTGGCATAAAAACGACTACTGTAAATGTGGATGCTACCATGATTACGGATAATCATGAATGAATCATGAATAATGATGAGTGAGAAAGCTATAAAGGCACAAAGCTCATACCCCCGAAAAAATGCTAACCTCTCACAATTACTAATATTAGAGGAGGTTAGCATTTCTTGGGGGGGGGGGGGGGGGGGTATGCTATTTAAATGCCTTTCCCACTCATCATTATACAAGATTCGTTCTAGAGTATCTGTGACAAGGGAAGCATCCACATGAATGTAGAAGTGATCAGAAACATATTGTTGTTATTTACAATGAAAGTGACTCAAACCATTATTTGCCATTCACTTCTATTAGGGCACAACATCATCTGAAACACAACCAAAGCTATTCGTTCCAAAGTAAAACAGTGTCCGAGGACAATGTTATGGGCCATTGGCAAAACAATACATAAATAGTTTTTTTTGGCCGTGTATTTTAGGAAGGGAAAGAGGGATGGCTACACACAGAATGTGGGTTAGAAAATATATATTTTCTCTCTCTCCGTGGAACATAATTCTGCAGATGACATCCAAAGTTAAAAATGCTCCTACATATCACGGTGCTGCGGGCAGTGTTCCCATCAACCCTCGACCACACACTAAAGTTGATAGTGCTATTAAACCATGACCCAGCCGAGGGTACACTCCATACAGCCTATTGGAGAACAGAGTGGATATCAAACCAAGGTGGTCATAAATCATGAGCTGCTCGGTTAATGGGAAACCAGCGAAAAGATGACTCAAAGTCAAGGCTTCTCGCGGCACGCAGAGGGGGGTAATTGGGAGGATAGTATTCAACAGTACAGATTAGCCTGTCGTGCTTATTCACCTTCCCTCTGCTACCCCCTCCAGTACCCCCGCGAACAACACAGTACCTAGAGAACTCTGATCGAAAGCTGTCAAACTAAATCTCCACACCGTCAGTTTTATATATATGTTACTACGGCAACACATGTCGTTAGCCTGCCTGTCTGCCTGTCACCATGGCTGGAGGCTAGGAGCTGATAGCACCGTACTTTGTGTGCTAAGGAAATATATGATGTTGTTTAGTAGAGAGGGTGTGAACAGACTGTTGTTAGACATTTCTGTGAACCAATTGAACTCCTGAATTTTGCCGTGTCAACACCATCACTCGGTTGCCTTTCGGCATGTTGAGATTGCTCATGTAGTGCGAATACTTCGTGTTGATTCTTACCTGCAGTGAAGTTGTAATTCACCGAAAATCCAATCGCCTCCAGTTCGCCATCAGAAACAAATTTTACCCAGAGGTACCGTCCACTGCTCCTGATGAAGGGAGGGATCGTCTGGCCACAGTAACGTCCGATTACTGGGGAGAAGCCAAAGGGGCCGTCCCGCACCTCAATGTTGTCAAATTTACATTCCCATGAAGGCTCGATAGAATACCTCTCATTAAAGAACAGATGAATGCACAGCCTGGGAGGAGCTGGAGGAGACAAGAGAGAATAGATAACACAGATAGTGAATATAATGCTCATACTCTTTATCGTATATCTAGCTATATTACATAATGCTGTAGGCCTATAGTGGCACAGCGGCTCCTGAGTAGCGCAGCGGTCTAAGGTACTGCATCTCAGAGCTTGAGGCGACACTACAGACACCCTGGTTCGAATCCAGGTTGTATCCTAACTGGCAGTGATTGGGAGTCCCATAGGGTGGCACACAATTGGCCCAGCGTCGTCTGGGTTTGGCTGGTGTAGGCCGTCATTGTAAATAAGAAATTGTTTTAAACTGGCTAGTTAAATAAGGCATGTAACACATGGCGAACACGGCATTAAGTAGTGTGATATTAAGATTAATTCATTTTGAATAATTTAGCTTTGCAATGTAGATAGATGCACACTGTATGTTGTCTTGGAGTGACCTGAATGAACCACTAATAAAACCCAATCTGTTGTGACTTTTTTGGAACCGGTGAAACACATTCCAAGTATTTCAAACAAGCATCTTCTATTTCTATCCTAATTATCAGTATGGGTAAAGTCTGGTTGCCTCCTTCCACCATGCTGATCTCACCAGCTTACATTCGGTCAGGTCAGGATGGTGGAACAGGCTAACAGTCTGGACCATCATCCACATCTATAAATCCAGTTCAGTCTAGTACAAACCAGATAATATAGTTCTAGTATAGTTCCTCCAGTCCAGCAATAGTCTCTCAATAGAAATGCTCTTTCGTGTATTCATTTTTGTTAATATCATCAGGGCCGTAACCTAATCTCCCCCCACTGATGAATCAAATATAAACCTCCCGGGAACTTAAATTAAACGTCTGAGATTGCAACTCGCCGTCTGATTTCATTACCATCGTCAGACAAACATCAACAGCACAGCAACTGAACTGGCCAATCCCATCAGTTCTACTATGAACACACCTCAACAGCTGGTCCAGATTTCTCTCTGAAACATGAGGAGAGACATCCATCCACAGAGCAACTTCAGCCCAACCACATTCACTGACGCCTGAACTCAAGGAGACAAACGAGCAGTTTAACAGACACATGGTTTTGATTTCTCGCCTGGATCTAAGATGATAAAGATTAAGGTTCCTGAAACACTATTTCAGAGTCTGATTTCAGTGCTAAAAGGCTATAAAAATCAAGGGACCAAACTCTGTTTTTGTTATTCCTGCCGTTGAATTGAAAAAAAAATGCACTATTTGTTTAGAGGATGGCATCTATTGATCTGAACAAATGCCATAAATGGCTTTACATTGAGAAAAGTTAGTTACTGTGCCAACTATTCACCTTCAATGATGTAAACACACTCTATTCCTGGGGGGTATTTGCTGGGGTAGTTGGGAGAAGTGAACAGTCCGCCGTCTCCTTCCTTCACCCAGGTGCCACATTGACCTGCAGGCTTCACTCCCGAATTGTTCTTCACTGAAAACCCAATAGCAGAGTGAAGTTGATTATATAGATATATAGAAATATAGAGAGAAATATAAAGAGAGAGAGAGAGAGAGAGAGAGAGAGAGAGAGAGTAGAGTAGTGATAGTGCTAGAGTGCCTTACGTGCTTCCTTCTTCGTTGCCCCAGACAACCCAAGTATGAGTAGACTTGCAACAACTGCAACAAGATAAGCACATTCATTTTGTTTTGTGAATAATACAAATGTCTTTATTTGCATTCATTCAACATAGATGTAGGCTAGGCCTATGACATAATACTCTGAATAATTCCAAATATTGCATTTATCGTGCATGGCTAGAGTGTTACATTGCCCTTTTTAAAAGGGTTTTTTAAATCAAAAGATGTCATTTGGAAACAATTGACTGTCCAAAGTTCCTCAACTTTTTTGAATAGAATTGGACGCGGAACGAACAGACAAACATACACACCTATTACACTGTACCATAGATCAGACCCGGGCAACACATAACTAGGCTTTAATGCCCTATTCATCAAACACATTGAAAACATATTCACCCGCAGACTTCAGGCTATACCATAATGTATCTGCATGTAATGCTATGGAAAAATAGCCAACGTATGCTGCTTTAATAGTACAGTAGATGCCATACAAATTGTTAAGGGGTATGGTTGCATGAATATCACATTCGTTACACATCTCCCACTATACGTGAATTGACAGCTATAAGCAACCAGAATTCTACGTCAACTCATAAAATCATGAATATTGGGCTAGCCTAAGCTACACAAAAGAAGGTATTCGAGGAAGGCGCAAGGCAGTGTATTATGTTCAATAGAAGTGACTTACCGTGAAGGAGGCTGTGCCCATATACCATGTCTGTACCTTTCACAGAGGGCTTTAGACTCAACTAATTCCATTTAGATAAAGGAATACTTCAAGAGAAAACGATTCAATTCTAAGGTAGATGCAAAATGTACAGCAAACCGCAATACCATTCCACCTTCCCAAAAATAAAATAGAAATGTATACAATTGATAACCTGGCAAATGTCTTCCTCGCAGTTCTAATTTATTGAATGAGAATATCAAAATTCCAGAGAGAGAAAAATCGCAACTACTAGTCACCAGTTTCATATAAAACCAAAAGAAAGTCTAAACATTTGCCCGAATTCCATCCAAATGGTTCCAGAACCTTTTGGTGCTTCTGCTGCACTGACCGGATGAATAGGTCCGTCATCAGCCTTCCCTGATCGCTGCACCTTTACAATCTTCCGATGAAACAGATTCAGGGTGAAAAAAACGGTAGCTTTAGTTGTTATTCTTCTATCCCTTTACCTGGAAACAAAAAAAATCCTAGTGGCGCGTGGGCATCCATCCTCCTAAACACATTCTCCGAACTGTTTGCACTGTTCCGCGATGCGTAAAGCCTCCGGCTATCAACTTAGATAACAAAAGTCGCAACGTGTTTATCTCATCCTTTCTTCATCTATTCCCTCAAGCTACAAGGAGTGTTCGTAGAGCAGTGTTTGTACAGCATCCTCCAGTCTACTCCGGCGACTGGCTGGTTTCTCACGCTCGCTCTCTCACGCTCGCTCTCTCTCTCTCTGCACCCACCAAGAAAGAGTTGATGCACATTATCGCATTCCTCCAACCGTTGGGTCATCTATTCGTTCCTCTAACAACTGGGCAAGCTTACAAACCACCTTCATTACAATTTTACCACACTCGTGCAAACAATACAGTACGAAAACGAAAACTAGGCTACTTTGTTTCACGAATATAATCTAACTTCCCCGATGTTAGCGCCACGGAGGAGTAGAAAAAAACTACCGGGAGGAGGTGGTTGTTTCTTTAAGACGCGCTCGCTCTTTCTCTCTGCAAGGAGACTGCAGAATCCAACACCTCAGTCGGCGGCACTCTGAGCGAAAATGTAAAAGGTGAACAGAAAAACGCACCCTGTGGGAGGAAATGGAAGAAACAAGCGAGAGCAGATAGATGTCAGGATACCGTAAACTATATCAGCAACTCCAGGTAGAAACACCTGACGTTTGGAATAGATTGAGTGACTATCTGCCTCCCGCCAACATGGCGAGGTCGGGTGGATTAGAATGTAGCATATGCATATGGACACCACAGCTCAATGCATTCGGGAATTGCTGAACATCCACTATGACGGGTTTTTTATCTTCTGTTTTGGCCAAATGTCGATTTTTCTTTTGTATAATGTTCAATTCATAGGTAAATCCTGGCTCTGATTATGCAGTTAATCAGCATTAAGCATTACTGGTATATTTCCAGTGTATTTATAATAAATAAAATAGCTCACATGAAAATTGTATGTAGAGCTATAAATCCATCTACATATTTATCTTCCCCACAAAAATGGCAACATTCCATACTTTTCTGTTGTCTGCAGGAAGAATAAAGCCTTTTTTATCTCCTTGCTGTGCTTTCGGTAGCCTAGCCTAATGACATCAATCATTGCTAGTGCTTATGGAGCTAAAACAAGATCATTCTCCACACACGATTTTGCTGTTGATTAAACCTGTTTTCTATTAACAATACCCATCTCTTCACCGCCTTTCCAATTAACTGCATTAATGCCTCCTCCCCCTGATCCTCTCTCTCTCCCGACTCAACTCTGCATGGCATGACAACAGCAGTTCAACTGAGGTCATTGAAGTTGCCCGTTGTCTCTGCTCTAGCTTGGATCTGGACAATTTAGTGAGCAAGGTCAGAGAACTGAATCAGACAGAATAACATATCAGTGATGCTGTTTCATCCATTATAATAACCGACTCAACAGATTCTGCTCAGGCCATGCTGATAGGTTACATCATCACTGCATCCTTGTAGTCGGTCCTCTGACAAGATGGCACAGGAGTGTACTTGCCCTGTCACCACAGCATCACGTTCAACCTCTGTTTCCCCCCACAATTGATATACAACTAACTGGTCTAAGGACAGTTTTGTTGTTTAGGTGATAGTCGTTGTCGTTTACAACTAAGGATAACTGATCTTGAATCAGCTGTTACAGAGGAGAGCTAGCTAGCTAGCTCCGTTAATTTAGTCCCAGGTGAGGGAAGTGTTGATGCAGTGGTGCAAATGTATTTTTTTTAGAGATGTTTGAACTACAAATGAACTGAAGGGGTATGAGGAAGACTGCTGTTTAAAATGTACTCTGACAGTAGAATAAAAATAGTTGTATTTTAATTTAGCATCTTGGGTTTGTCTTCATTACGCCACTCTTTGCATTTTGAGAGAAACGGGGAGATAGAAAGAGAGAGAGAATGAGGCAAAAAATAAACATTTCCACACGGCTGTGGGATGAGACAGGGATGCAGTTTAAGCCCCACCCTCTTCAACATATATATCACAGAATTGGCGCGGGCACTAGAACAGTCTGCAGCACCTGGCCTCACCCTACTAGAATGCTGATGATCTGGTGCTTTTGTCCCAAACCAAGGAGGGCCTACAGCAGCACCTAGATCTTCTGCACAGATTCTGTCAGACCTGGGCCCTGACAGTAAATCTCAGTAAGACAAAATAATGGTATTACAAAAAAAGGTCCCCGTCGCCAGGACCACAAATACAAATTCCATCTAGATACTGAGGCCCTAGAGTGGCTATTTCAAAAAACCTAGGAGTACCAGCAATGCTGTCGGGGATACGGCAAATAAAAATGTCATTCACATTTTCAAACAGCCCATTGAGATAGCTTAATCAACTAGTTAAAATCCAATCACATTAACCGTTACTCTCTCGCGGGAATTCCACTAACGGTCTGTATGTATGTAGTCAAACGTAGCTGCTGCTCATTCCGTTCGCTCGAAAATGTATGAATGGTGAAAAAAAGGAAGGCCTGCATCCATAGAGACACATACCAGCTCTACAGGTAGTACTGCTATTACCAGCAGTACTACACCTGCACCTGTCGACGACACAAGTTGTTCTGCTTCCATAGAGACACATACCAGCTCTACAGGTAGTACTGCTACTACCAGCAGTACTACACCTGCACCTGTCGACGACACAAGTTGTTCTGCATCCATAGAGACACATACCAGCTCTACAGGTAGTACTGCTACTACCAGCAGTACTACACCTGCACCTGTCGACGACACAAGTTGTTCTGCATCCATAGAGACACATACCAGCTCTACAGGTAGTACTGCTACTACCAGCAGTACTACACCTGCACCTGTCGACGACACAAGTTGTTCTGCATCCATAGAGACACATACCAGCTCTACAGGTAGTACTGCTACTACCAGCAGTACTACACCTGCACCTGTCGACGACACAAGTTGTTCTGCATCCATAGAGACAGATACCAGCTCTACAGGTAGTACTGCTACTACCAGCAGTACTACACCTGCACCTGTCGACGACAAGTTGTTCTGCTTCCACGAGCACATCCAATGCTAGCATCAGTAATTCTACATTTGTTGTTATCCCAGCTAGCATGGACACTGACAGTTGTGAATCTGATGCAGCCGAAGAGCTACTGCCCCCTTACCCGGGAAAGCACCGAACAACAGACAGGGACGGTGGACCATCAAAGAGGCGCAAATATGATGAGAAATACAATGATTTGGGGTTCACTTATATTGGGAGTAGTGCCTTTCCTCAGCCACAGTGTGTTATACACTACGTTCAAAAGTTTGGGGACAAGAAATGTCCTTGTTTGGTGAGCTACCGAGTGGCTAGGACAGGCAAGCCCCATACTATTGTGGAGGACTTCATTCTTTCTGCTGCCGTGGATATGGCTGGGACAATGCTGGGGGAAAAGAACCCAAAAACTATACAGACAATGTCTTCATCAAAAAGCACTGTTTCACAACGCATCAGAGACATGACATGAGATGTTTTAAAACAATTACTGTTTCGCATACAAGCCAGTGAATTCTATGCATTACAGCTGGATGAGTCAACAGACAGGTTGACCTGGGCCTGGCACAGCTCCTGGTATATGTCCATTATGTTTATGGGTGGTCAATTAAGGAAGACATCCTCTTCTGCAAACCACTGGAAACCAGGACAACAGGAGAGGATATTTTTAAAGTACTGGACAGCTTTGTGACATCAAATGGACTTTGGTGGTCAAGATGTGTTGGTATCTGTACTGATGGCGCAAAAGCCATGACAGGGAGACATAGTGGAGTGGTAATGCTCGTGCAAGCAGTTGCTTCTGATGCCACTTGGATACACTGCAACATCCACAGAGAGGCTCTAGCTACCAAGGGAATGCCTGATAGCTTGAAAGACGTTTTTGATACTACAGTGAAAATGGTTAACTTTGTTAAAGCAAGGCCTCTGAACTCTCGTGTATTTTCTGCATTATTCAATGATATGGGCAGCGATCATGTAACGCTTTTACAACATACAGAAGTGCACGGGTTATCAATGGGCTCGTTTTTTGACACGTTTTTTAAAATTGAGAGATGAGGTTAAAGTTTTCTTTACTGACCATAATTTTCACTTGTCTGAACACTTGCATGATGATGAGTTTCTCACACGACTGGCCTATCAGGGTGATGTTTTTTCTCGCCTGAATAATCTGAATCTAGGCTATGATTAAGAAGTTGGAGCTCTTCTCTGTCTGCATTAACAAGAACAACACACAGGTCTTTCCATCATTGTATTATTTTTTGTGTGCAAATGAACTCAAGCTTAAGGACAATGTCAAATGAGATATAGCGTGCTGGGTGCGCAAATACGCAGGTACTTTCCCGAAACGGACAACACAACCAACTGGATTCGTTATCCCTTTCATGCCCTGCCTCCAGTCCACTTACCGATATCTGAACCAGAGAGCCTCATCGAAATTGCAACAAGCGGTTCTGTGAAAATGGAATTTAATCAGAAGCCACTGCCAGATTTCTGGATTGGGCTGCGCTCAGAGTATTCTGCTTTGGCTGTTAAGACATTGATGCCTTTTTAAACCACGTACCTATGTAAGATGGCTAAATAAAGAGCAAAATTATTGATTATTATTACAGTGCCTTGCGAAAGTATTCGGCCCCCTTGAACTTTGTGACCTTTTGCCACATTTCAGGCTTCAAACATAAAGATATAAAACTGTATTTTTTTGTGAAGAATCAACAACAAGTGGGACACAATCATGAAGTGGAACGACATTTATTGGATATTTCAAACTTTTTAACAAATCAAAAACTGAAAAATTGGGCGTGCAAAATTATTCAGCCCCCTTAAGTTAATACTTTGTAGCGCCACCTTTTGCTGCGATTACAGCTGTAAGTCGCTTGGGGTATGTCTCTATCAGTTTTGCACATCGAGAGACTGACATTTTTTCCCATTCCTCCTTGCAAAACAGCTCGAGCTCAGTGAGGTTGGATGGAGAGCATTTGTGAACAGCAGTTTTCAGTTCTTTCCACAGATTCTCGATTGGATTCAGGTCTGGACTTTGACTTGGCCATTCTAACACCTGGATATGTTTATTTTTGAACCATTCCATTGTAGATTTTGCTTTATGTTTTGGATCATTGTCTTGTTGGAAGACAAATCTCCGTCCCAGTCTCAGGCCTTTTGCAGACTCCATCAGGTTTTCTTCCAGAATGGTCCTGTATTTGGCTCCATCCATCTTCCCATCAATTTTAACCATCTTCCCTGTACCTGCTGAAGAAAAGCAGGCCCAAACCATGATGCTGCCACCACCATGTTTGACAGTGGGGATGGTGTGTTCAGCTGTGTTGCTTTTACGCCAAACATAACGATTTGCATTGTTGCCAAAAAGTTCAATTTTGGTTTCATCATTTCATCATTTCTTCATTCACTTGCACAGTGCTCATTGGGATGTTTAAAGCTTGGGAAATCGTTTTGTATCCAAATCCGGCTTTAAACTTCTTCACAACAGTATCTCGGACCTGCCTGGTGTGTTCCTTGTTCTTCATGATGCTCTCTGCGCTTTTAACGGACCTCTGAGACTATCACAGTGCAGGTGCATTTATACGGAGACTTGATTACACACAGGTGGATTGTATTTATCATCATTAGTCATTTAGGTCAACATTGGATCATTCAGAGATCCTCACTGAACTTCTGGAGAGAGTTTGCTGCACTGAAAGTAAAGAGGCTGAATAATTTTGCACGCCCAATTTTTCAGTTTTTGATTTGTTAAAAAAGTTTGAAATATCCAATAAATGTCGTTCCACTTCATGATTGTGTCCCACTTGTTGCTGATTCTTCACAAAAAAATACAGTTTTATATCTTTATGTTTGAAGCCTGAAATGTGGCAAAAGGTCGCAAAGTTCAAGGGGACCGAATACTTTCGCAAGGCACTGTATATTATTATTTGTGCCCTGGTCCTATAAGAGCTCTTTGTCACTTCCCACGAGCTGGGTTGTGACAAAATCTCACACTCATTCTTATGCCTAATTAATGTATCGTATAGTGTGTGTGTGTGGCAGGCTTACAATTATGGCAAAAAACAACATTTGCGAGTATGCTGGGCAGTTGGAGGTTGAATGTTTGAATGGGTGCGGAACTATAAAAGTTTGGGAACCACTGCCCTAGAGCACACAAAAAAACTATACAAACCTCGGCCTAAACATCAGAGACACGGGTAATTTCCACAAAGCTGTGTAAGATCTGAGAGACAAGGCAAGAAGGGCCAGTGGTGGAAAAAGCTTCCAATTGTCATACTTGAGTAGAAGTAAAGATACCTGTTAAGGATATGGCAGACATACGCCCCCTTTGGAGAGATTGGGTACCCCTAGTAAACTGGAAAAAAAATCTGTCAAAAATTGCTAATATATGCAAATAAATAGATAGAAAACACTCTAAAGATTCTAAAACCGTTGGAATTATGTCTGTAAGTATAGCAGAACTCACAGGGCAGGCATTCTTCCAAACTAGTTTTTGTGGCCATGAAAGTTGGAGCAACTTTGACGTCATGGCCCCCACCCTTCCCAACCAGCTATGATTCTGGGGACACTTTCTATCTCTTCCGCTAGATGTCCTCTTTCATTAGAGCTTTGAATCGTTCAAATCCCGCGAGAATTGACCCTATGGGAGTGAAATTAGTGCGTGCCACGAGAGAATAGGCTGTGCGTATGGGCGCGAATTGGTCCCAGCCATTCCTTTGTTTCCAGCACTCAAGAGAAGGGCAGACGATGGCCGATTGAATTGAAGTTTGTTTTGCGTGTCTAAAACATCATAAAGCTTGCTTCTGCACTTAGTTTGACCTGTTTAGTCGACATATAATGTGTAATTTTGAAGTTTTGATGCGCAACTTTTCCGGACCAGAGGACGTTTTGGGTGCATTTCAGCTGATGTTATTAGCAGTAGCTAATACAAAGACGCAAGACTTGAAACCAAACGATGTATTGGGTAAGTATGAAGCCTTCCAGAACATTCTGAACGAAGACCATCGAAGGTAAGGGAATATTTATGCTTAAATCTGTGTTTCTGTTGACTCCAACATTACGTGGAAATGTAGCTTGGAACTGAGCGCTGTCTCAGCATATGGAATAGTGTGCGATTTCTGTAACGTTAAAAATAAATCTAACACAGCGGTTGCATAAAGAAGCAGTGTATCTTTCTAACTATATGTAGAACATGTATATTTAGTCAAAGTTTATGATGTCTATTTACGTTATCTTGCCGCGCTACATAGATTTCCTGCGGGCATTTTTGAGTAATTTCTGAAGGTGAACTCACTGTAAATGGACATTTATGGATATAAATGGCATATTATTGAAAAAAAAATATATGTACTGTGTAATATGTCATATTACTGTCATCTGATGAAGATTTTCAAAAGGTTAGTGAGCGATTTATTTTTTAATCCTGCGTTTGTTGATTGCATGTTTTGGCTATTGAAATGAGCTGTGTCTGGTGGTGGTTTTACATATATATGTGCTATGTTTTCGCCGTAAAACATTTTAGAAATCTGACTTGCTGGCTAGATGAACAAGGTGTTTATCTTTCATTTGAGCTATTGGACTTGTTAATGTGTGGAGGTTAAATATTTTTAAGAATATTTTTGCGTTCCATGCGCCACCATTTCAGCTGAACGTGGGAGGGTTGATCCCCAATTGGGAACCAGTATCGTAGACAGGTTAATAGAAAACGTCTCAAGTAAAAGTAAAAGTCACCAAATAAAATAATCTCAGCAAAAAAAGAAACTTCCCTGTTTCAGGACTCTGTCTTTCAAAGATAATTCGTAAAAAATCCAAATAACTTCACAGATCTTCATTGTCTTGTCCCGTCCTGTCCCGTGTAAAACAGCGTTTTCCTCGTTTTTTTTTGTATATACTGTATTTAGTATTTATTTTAATCTCACTTTCCATCTACTGACCTAATATACTCTCCTACAACCCGCCTCACCCAATGTGGTACGGATCTGCAATTTTTATACTATAGAACTGGAACCCCCATCAGCAGCTAGCCAGCTAACTAGCTACTAGCTAGTAGTCAGTTAGCCACTGCTAGCGGTCTTCACCGTTAACTCGGACACCAGTCAGCCTCAGCTTGGTCAATACCTGCCAGTATGCACAGCGCAATATCAACCCAGAGCATATCGGACTGCTTTTTCCTTACCACATCTCCAGATTCCTACCGCAAGCTCTGAACCTTAACACTGGATCATCGCAGCTAGCTAGCTGCAATCTGAGTGGTTACTCCTGGCTAATGTCTCTGTCCCGAAGAAAGCACCAGTTAGCCTTGAGCTAGCCTCGAGCTAGGCCCATCTCCCGGCTAGCCAAAGAGGTCCACCAGCTAATTATTGGGCTACAATACCTCTTTTGCCAATTTGCCTTGACCCTTTACTGCCGACATGGAGCCCCGCCGATCCCACCGACTGGTCTGCCGACATAATCATCCAAGGTGGTTTCAACAGGCTTTTCCGTTCCGACGTCGCCGAAGGCCCATCTGCTAGCTCCGGCCCACTAGCTTTCTGAATTGCCTTGTCTCCAGTTTGCCTAGCGTTGTAGCGACAACTGAACCGGCTCCCTGACTCACCTATTGCTACTCACTATGGTCACTGTCTATTGCTGTTTTGGTTAGTTATTAATGTCTTATTTCACTGTAGAGCACTCAGTCCTTCCCAATATGCCTTAGATAGCCCTTTTGTCCCTCCCCCCACACATGCGGTGACCTCACCTGGCTTAACTGGTGCCTCTAGAGACAAAACCTCTCTCATCGTCACTCAATGCCTAGGTTTACCTCCACTGTACTCATCATCCTACCATACCCTTGTCTGTACATTATGCCCTGAATCTATTATTGCACACCCAGAAATCTGCTCCTTTAACTCTCTGTTCCGAACGCACTAGACGACCAGTTCTTTTAGCCTTTAGCTGTACTCTTATCCTACTCATCCTCTGAATGTAGACGTTAACCCAGGCCCTGTAGCCCCCAGCACCACTCCTATTCCACAGGCGCTCTCATTTGTTGACTTCTGTAACCGTAAAAGCCTTGGTTTCATGTATGTTAATATCAGAAGCCTCCTCCCTAAGTTTTTTTTATCCACTGCTTTAGCACACTCCGCCAACATGGATGTCCTAGCCGTGTCTGAATCCTGGCTTAGGAAGGACACCAAAAATCCTGAAATTTCAATCCCCAACAACAACATTTCCCGACAAGATAGAACTACCAAAGGGGGCGGAGTTGCAATTTACTGCAGAGATAGCCTGCAGAGTTCTGTCATACTGTCCAGGTCCGTACCCAAACAATTTGAGCTTCTACATTTAAAAATGCACCTTTCCAGAAATTAATCTCACCGTTGCTTGTTATAGACCCCCCTCAGCCCACAGCTGTGCCCTGGACACCATATGTTAATTGATTGCCCCCCATATATCTTTAGATTTATTACAGTTAGGTGACCTAAACTGGGATATGCTTAACACCCCGGCCGTACTACAGTCTATGCTAGATGCCCTCAATCTCACACAAATGATCAAGGAACCTACCAGGTACAACCTTAAATCAGTAACCATGGGCACCCTCATAGACATCATCCTGACCAACTTGCCCTCTAAATACACCTCTGCTGTCTTCAACCAGGATCTCAGCGATCACTGCCTCATTGCCTGCATCCGTAATGGGTCCGCAGTCAAACGACCACTCCTCATCACTGTCAAACGTTCCTTAAAACACTTCAGCGAGCAGGCCTTTCTAATCGACTTGGCCCGGGTATCCTGGAAGGATATTGACCTCATCCCATCTATAGAGGATGCCTGGTTGCTCTTTAAAAGTGCTTTCCTCACCATATTAAATAAGCATGCCCCATTCAAAACTGTAGAGCTAAGAACAGATATAGCTCTTGGTTCACCCCAGACTTGACTGTCCTTGACCAGCACAAAAACATCCTGTGGTGTTCTGCATCAGCATCGAATAGCCCCCGCGATGGCCTCCCGGGTGGCGCAGTGGTTAAGGGCGCTGTACTGCAGCGCCAGCTGTGCCATCAGAGTCCCTGGGTTCGCGCCCAGGCTCTGTCGTAACCGGACACGACCGGGAGGTCCGTGGGGCTACGCACAATTGGCCTAGCGTCGTCCGGGTTAGGGAGGGATTGGTCGGTAGGGATCTTCTTGTCTCATCGCGCACCAGCGACTCCTGTGGCGGGCCGGGCGCAGTGCGCGCTAGCCAAGGTTGCCAGGTGCACGGTGTAGCCTCCGACACATTGGTGCGGCTGGCTTCCGGGTTGGATGCGCGCTGTGTTAAGAAGCAGTACGGCTGGTTGGGTTGTGTATCGGAGGACGCAGGACATTCAGCCTTCGTCTCTCCCGAGCCCGTACGGGGGTTGTAGCAATGAGACAAGATAGTAGCTACTACAACAATTGGATACCACGAAATTGGGGAGAAACAGGGGTAAAAAAAAATAATTTTAAATTAAAAAAAGAATAGCCCCCGCGATTTGCAACTTGTCAGGGAAGTCAGGAACCCATATACACAGTCAGTTAGGAAGCTAGCTTATTCAAGCAGAAATGTGCCTCCTGTAGCACTAATTCCAAAAAGTTTTGGTACACTGTAAAGTCCATGGAGAATAAGAGCACCTCCTCCCAGCTGCCCATTGCACTGAGGCTAGGAAACACTGTCATCATCGATAAATCTACGATAATCGATCATTTCAATAAGCATTTTTCTACGGCTGGCCATGCTTTCCACCTGGCTACCCCTACCCCGGCCAACAGCTCTGCACCCCCTGCAGAACTTGCCCAAGTCCCCCCCCCCTTGAGATCTCCAAAGAATGGAAAGCTGCCACAGTCATCCCCCTCTTCAAAGGGGAGACACTCTAGACCCAAACTGTTATAGACCTATATCCATCCTGCCCTGCCTTTCTAAAATCTTTGAAAGCCAAGTTAACAAACAGATCACCAACCATTTTGAATCCCACTGCACCTTCTGCTCTATGCAATCTGGTTCCAGAGCTGGTCATGGGTGCAGTTCCTTTAGGGCCTAAACAATATCATTACCGCCATCGATAAAATACAGTACTGGGCAGCCGTCTTCATCGACCTGGTCAAGGCTTTCGACTCTGTCAATCACCGCATTCCTATTGGCCGACTCAATAGCCTTGGTTTCTCAAATGACTGCCTCGCCTGGTTTACCAACTACTTCTCAGATAGAGTTCAGTGTGTCGAATCGGAGGGCCCGTTGGCAGTCTCAATGGGGGTGCCACAGGGTTCAAATCTCTTTTCTCTGTATACATCAATGATGTCGCTCTTGCTGCTGGTGACTCTCTGATCCACCTCTATGCATACGACACCATTCTGTATACATCTGGCCCTTTTTGGACACAAACAATCCTCAAAATGAGCTTCAATGCCATACAACACTCCTTCTGTGGCCTCCAACTGCTTTTAAATGATAGTAAAACTAAATGCATGCTCTTCAACCGATTGCTGCCCACACCCGCCCGCCCGACTAGCATCACTACTCTGGACAGTTCTGACTTAGAATATGTGGACAACTACAAGTAACTAGGTGTCTGGTGACACTGTAAACTCTCCTCTCAGACTCACATTAAGCATCTCCAATCCAAAATTAAATCTAGAATCCGCTTCCTATTTCGCAACAAAGCCTCCTTCACTCATCCTTCACTCATACCCTTGTAAAACTGACCATCCTACCAATCCTTGGCTTTGGCGATGTTATTTACAAAATAGCCTCCAACACTCTACTCAGCAAATTGCATGTAGTCTATCACATTGTCATCCGTTTTGTCACCAAAGCCCCATATACTACCCACCACTGCAACCTGTATGCTCTCGTTGGCTGGCCTTCGCTACATATTCGTTGCCAAACCCACTGGCTCCAGGTTATCTATAAGTCTTTGCTTGGTAAAGCCCCGCCTTATGTCAGCTCACTGGTCACCATAGCAACACCCACCCGTAGCAAGCGCTCCAGCAGGTATATATGTCACTGGTCATCCCGAAAGCCTACACCTCCTTTGGCCGCCTTTCCTTCCAGTTCTTTCCTGCCAATGACTGGAACAAATTACAAAAATCACTGAAGCTGGAGACTTATATCTCCCTCTCTATCTCCTATCTCCCTCCCCCTCTCCACTGTACCTGTACACAGCCCATCTGTAAATAGTACACCCAACTACCTCATCCCCATATTGTTCATATTTTTTTGCAACCCAGTATCTCTACTTGCACTTCATCATCTGCACCTATATCACTCCAGTGTTATTCCTAAATTGTAATCATTTCGCCTCTATGGCCTATCTCTTGCCTTACCTCCCTAACCTTACTACATTTGCACACATAGATTTTTCTATTGTGTTATTGACTTTTGTTTGTTGATCCCATATGTTTTTGTTTTGTCGCACTGCTTTGCTTTATATTGGCCAGGTCGCAAGTTGTAAATGAGAACGTGTTCTCAACTGGCCTACCTGGCTAAATAAAGGTGAAATAAAATAAAATAAAACATTTGTGACCTGTTGCCACAAGAAAAGGGCAACCAGTGAAGAACAAACACCATTGTAAATACAACCTATTCATTTTCCATTTTCTACATAATTACAACACTCTATATAGACATAATATGATATTTTAAATGTCTTTATTCTTTTGGAGCTTTCATAAGTGTAATGTTTACCGTCAATTTTGTATTGTTAATTTCACTTTTGTTTATTATCTATTTCACCTGCTTTGGTATTGTTATGTTTCCCACGCCATTAAATCCCTTAAAATTGAATTGAGAGTGAGGGAGAGAGAGCTCCATGATTTTTCAGTGACATTTTAGTACTGTGCCATTGCAATTTCCTGAACTTGGGTGTCCTGTATGCCCCAAGACCTGCTGAGCTCAAGCCTAGCCTAGGCATTACCTCAAGGAGCTAAGACACATCCTCAGGTCTCTACCAGGTTTACCACCTCCGTCACACCTGAAGACACGGCTGATCGGAGAGTTCGTCCGTCCATCCGCTTGGGGGACATTCACTAGCCACTCAGCCAGCTTGCGCTCAAAATAGCCTTGGCAACCGGCGGACAATATCCATTTTCAGATATAGATCACATTGCAGAGGAGAGGCCAGCGCCACCTCCCCACTCACCATTAGATCCAGACCCAGACTTAGCCCCCCTGTGTGCATGCTAATACCTTCGTTAGCATTCTACCGGGTGGGTTGGATTAGCATGAGCCACACTGTATGACACAGCTGGTGGTGCAGAGAGAGAGAGGATGATGTCATTTTGAGACCATGGCTAGTTCTGGATACGGTAGATAGGCTCAGGTATGTTACTGTATATTTACATAAAATACTGTCTGTTCCACCTGTCTCTCTCTCTCTCTCTCTCTCTCTCTCTCTCTCTCTCTCTCTCTCTCGCTCTCACTATCTCGCTCTCTCTTTCTGTCTCTTTCTTTCTGTCTCTCTCTGTCTCTCACTCTCTCACTCTTTCTCACTCACTGTCTCAAATAAAATATACGAATATAAGTCTGGAACATGTATTTAATGGTGTGTATAGACATTATGGACGGATAGGGTACTGGACGGAGGCCAGCTAGTGCCAGGGTAGGGTACTGGACGGAGGCCAGCTAGTAGCAGGGTAGGGTACTGGACGGAGGCCAGCTAATACCAGGGTAGGGTACTGGACGGAGGCCAGCTAGTACCAGGGTAGGGTACTGGACGGAGGCCAGCTAGTACCAGGGTAGGGTACTGGACGGAGGCCAGCTAGTACCAGGGTAGGGTACTGGACGGAGGCCAGCTAGTGCCAGGGTAGTGTACTGGACGGAGGCCAGCTAGTACCAGGGTAGGGTACTGGACAGAGGCCAGCTAGTGCCAGGGTAGGGTACTGGACGGAGGCCAGCTAGTACCAGGGTAGGGTACTGAACGGAGGCCAGCTAGTACCAGGGTAGGGTACTGGACGGAGGCCAGCTAGTACCAGGGTAGGGTATTGGACGGAGGCCAGCTAGTGCCAGGGTAGGGTACTGGACGGAGGCCAGCTAGTGCCAGGGTAGGGTACTGGACGGAGGCCAGCTAGTACCAGGGTAGGGTACTGGACGGAGGCCAGCTAGTACCAGGGTAGGGTATTGGACGGAGGCCAGCTAGTGCCAGGGTAGGGTACTGGACGGAGGCCAGCTAGTGCCAGGGTAGGGTACTGGACGGAGGCCAGCTAGTACCAGGGTAGGGTACTGGACGGAGGCCAGCTAGTACCAGGGTAGGGTACTGGACGGAGGCCAGCTAGTACCAGGGTAGGGTACTGGACGGAGGCCAGCTAGTGCTGACTATTTACAGTTCCTTGCGAAAGTATTCGGCCCCCTTTGCGACCTTTTGCCACATTTCAGGCTTCAAACATAAAGATATAAAACTGTATTTTTTTGTGAAGAATCAAAAACAAGTGGGACACAATCATGAAGTGGAACGACATTTATTGGATATTTCAAACTTTTTTAACAAATCAAAAACTGAAAAATTGGGCGTGCAAAATTATTCAGCCCCTTTACTTTCAGTGCAGCAAACTCTCTCCAGAAGTTCAGTGAGGATCTCTGAATGATCCAATGTTGACCTAAATGACTAATGATGATAAATACAATCCACCTGTGTGTAATCAAGTCTCCGTATAAATGCACCTGCACTGTGATAGTCTCAGAGGTCCGTTAAAAGCGCAGAGAGCATCATGAAGAACAAGGAACACACCAGGCAGGTCCGAGATACTGTTGCGAAGAAGTTTAAAGCCGGATTTGGATACAAAAAGATTTCCCAAGCTTTAAACATCCCAAGGAGCACTGTGCAAGCGATAATATTGAAATGGAAGGAGTATCAGACCACTGCAAATCTACCAAGACCTGGCCGTCCCTCTAAACTTTCAGCTCATACAAGGAGAAGACTGATCAGAGATGCAGCCAAGAGGCCCATGATCACTCTGGATGAACTGCAGAGATCTACAGCTGAGGTGGGAGACTCTGTCCATAGGACAACAATCAGTCGTATATTGCACAAATCTGGCCTTTATGGAAGAGTGGCAAGAAGAAAGCCATTTCTTAAAGATATCCATAAAGTGTTGTTTAAAGTTTGCCACAAGCCACCTGGGAGACACACCAAACATGTGGAAGAAGGTGCTCTGGTCAGATGAAACCAAAATTGAACTTTTTGGCAACAATGCAAAACGTTATGTTTGGCGTAAAAGCAACACAGCTGAACATACCATCCCCACTGTCAAACATGGTGGTGGCAGCATCATGGTTTGGGCCTGCTTTTCTTCAGCAGGGACAGGGAAGATGGTTAAAATTGATGGGAAGATGGATGGAGCCAAATACAGGACCATTCTGGAAGAAAACCTGATGGAGTCTGCAAAAGACCTGAGACTGGGACGGAGATTTGTCTTCCAACAAGACAATGATCCAAAACATAAAGCAAAATCTACAATGGAATGGTTAAAAAATAAACATATCCAGGAGTTAGAATGGCCAAGTCAAATTCCAGACCTGAATCCAATCGAGAATCTGTGGAAAGAACTGAAAACTGCTGTTCACAAATGCTCTCCATCCAACCTCACTGAGCTCGAGCTGTTTTGCAAGGAGGAATGGGAAAAAATTTCAGTCTCTCGATGTGCAAAACTGATAGAGACATACCCCAGGCGACTTACAGCTGTAATCGCAGCAAAAGGTGGCGCTACAAAGTATTAACTTAAGGGGGCTGAATAATTTTGCACGCCCAATTTTTCAGTTTTTGATTTGTTAAAAAAGTTTGAAATATCCAATAAATGTCGGTCCACTTCATGATTGTGTCCCACTTGTAATTGATTCTTCACAAGAAAATACAGTTTTATATCTTTATGTTTGAAGCCTGAAATGTGGCAAAAGGTCGCAAAGTTCAAGGGGGCCGAATACTTTCGCAAGGCACTGTAACTGTCTGTTGATGTGTTGCTGTTGTAGATGATGCAGAAAAACACAACTGACCAATGTAAGCACTGATCATCCTTTCTCCACCCCTCCCTTTCTAACAAATGTGGGTTTGAATCCGTCCCACTGCCCTTTCACTCACCCTTCCCTGTCTTTCAAACAGTTTACTATCGCTTCAATAAAAAAAGCCAAAAAAATTAAAGAAAGTAGTGGGACTGACCCAGTCCTTAAAAAATACCTTTATTATTAATTGTCCGTGTGAAATAAATCACGTCCCAAATAGCTTCCATGGGGCAGAAGGCTGTGTGATGTCTAAACCAAATAGTTATATCTCTCCCCGTACATAATCTATCGATATGATTTTATTTACTAACAACACAATTGTTGTTCAAATAAAAAATAAATGAAACACTGACTTTAAAGACACTGTTCTATAGGTTCCTCAGGTTCTATAGGCTCATGAAGTTTATCGTCTCCTCTGAGGTCCTATAGGCTCCTCTGGGGTCCTATAGGTTCCTCTGAGTTTCTATAGGCTCCTCTGAGGTTCTAGAGGGTCCTATGAGGTTATATAGGTTCCTCTGAGGTTCTTCTGAGGTTCTGTAGGCTCGTCTGAGGTTATATAGGCACCTTTGAGGTTCTATAGGTTCCTCTGAGGTTCTATAGGCTCCTCTGAGGTTCTATAGGTTCATCTGAGGTTCTTCTGAGGTTCTGTAGGCTCCTCTGAGATTCTATAGGCTCCTCTGAGGTTATATAGGCTCCTCTGAGGTTTTACATGCTCCTATGGGGTTCAAACGTTTCCTCTCAGGTTCTATAGGCATCCTCTGAGGTTATATAGGCTCCTCTGAGGTTTTACATGCTCCTATGGGGTTCAAAAGGTTCCTCTCAGGTTCTATAGGCATCCTCTGAGGTTATGATCTGAATAAACTGGTATTCTACATGGTAACATGGTGTACTCTCTGCCTCTCTTTGACTCTCACAAATCCTCGCTCTGACACCCCACAAAGACACGGCTGAAAAGAACCCAAATGCCAATTTCTGTGCAAAGTCGAAAGCCTATTACAGATCTTCTATAGTCTGAGGCGATGACAGTGAATAGCATTTAAACAAAAACATAACATAGCGCTCCAAAACTAGCTGTTGATGGATTAGCATTATCAACATACATTCAGACAACTTTGTAACCTAAACAACACACTCACTCACTCATTCGCTCACTCAGCCACGTTTCCTGATTGGTAAACTCAGAGATAAATAAGGGCAACATGGGAATTATTCAAATAAGGGCTTATCTGGCCTCACTGTATGCAACACTAGCTCTGGTGGCGAATTGAACAGCAGCCTACAGCTTAGCACCACTTCAGCATGTATAAACTGACTGTGTAAGAGTGAATAGCAGAGAGAAAGTGAGAGAGAGAGAGAGAGAGAAAGTGAGAGAGAGAGAGAAAGAGAGAGAGAGAGAGACAGAGAGAGAGAGAGACAGAGAGAGAGGGAAAGAGAGAGAGAGAGAGAGAGAGAGAGCATCTCCAAAGAAAATAATTCATTCCAGAGCTCTTCCCGAAAACTGCTATTTTTAATTAAGGAAGTTTGTCAATTGGGTAGAGATAACCATTGTGCTGCCTCTGCATGGGTAAATTTGTAATTGTAATCACTTTAGGGGAAATGGGAGGTTATGCAGGGGCAGGAAGACACATTTTATAGATTCATTGTATTTTAATTAACCTGGCAAGTCAGTTAAGAACAAATTATTGTTTACAACGATGGCCTACCCCGGCCAAACCTAAGACGATGCTGGACCAATTGTGCAGTGCCCTATGGGACTCCCAATCACAGCCGTGTATGATACTGCCTGGATTAGAAACAGGGGCGCACAGTGCAAATTGTCCGGGTAGCCATTTGATTACCTGTTCAGGAGTCTTATGGCTTGGGGGTAAAAACTGTTGAGAAGCCTTTTTGTCCTAGACTTCGGTACTTCTTGCCATGCGGTAGTAGAGAGAACAGTCTATGCCTGGGGTGGCTGGGGTCTTTGACAATATTTAGGGCCTTCCTCTGTTACCGCCTGGTGTAGAGGTCCTGGATGGCAGGCAGCTTAGCCCCAGTGATGTACTGGGCCGTACGCACTAATCTCTGTAGTGCCTTGCAGTCGGAGGCCGAGCAATTGCCGTACCAGGCAGTGATGCAACCAGTCAGGATGCTCTCCATGTTGCAGCAGTAGAACCTTTTGAGGATCTCAGGACCCCTGCCAAATCGGGAGCCCATATGTAAATGGGAGGTTATGTAGTGGCAGGAAGACATGTATTATAGATAAACACATTATCAAATCAAATGTTATAGCCGAATCCACTAATTTGATGTTGTGTCCACATACTTTTGTATATATAGTGTATATCACTCACCAAGCAAAAATGTAAGAACACCAAATTCACCCTAACCTAACATCAAATGATGTATTCTCATGTAATAGATCTTTAACAAGACCTTAAACAATTTAACTCAAAATACTTATCTCCCCCAGTCCCCAGTCTACACTCCCCCAGTCCCCAGTCTACACTCCCCCAGTCCCCAGTCCACACTCTGCCAGTCCCCAGTCTACACTCCCCCAGTCCCCAGTCTACACTCCCACAGTGCCCAGTCTACACTCTGCCAGTCCCCAGTCCACACTCTGCCAGTCCCCAGTCTACACTCCCCCAGTCCCCAGTCTACACTCCCCAAGTCCCCAGTCTACACTCCCCCAGTCCCCAGTCTACACTCTGCCAGTCCCCAGTCTACACTCCCCCAGTCCCCAGTCCACACTTCCCCAGTCCCTAGTCCATGCTCCCCCAGTCCCCAGTCCACACTCCCCCAGTCCCCAGTCCATGCTCCCCCAGTCCCCAGTCCACACTCCCCCAGTCCCCAGTCCATGCTCCCCCAGTCCCTAGTCCCCACTCCCCCAGTCCCTAGTGCCCACTCCCACACTTCCCACTCCCCCAGTCCACATGCAAATTTGCTCTTGAATGCTTCCTCTTAGACTAAATGAAAAAACACAGTGAACAAATCAAGCATTCCCAGTCCGTCCGCTGTCATCAGCCACACTGCCACAGTGTTTCCTTCTTGCTGTGCTAACTGGCTAGCAGAGATGCCTCTAATGCTGATAAACCCAGAGGCTAATGCCTGGTGCCCAGTGGGACTCAAATTAACCTTGTTAGGGATGCTCGGACCAGTCTGTCTGCTCTAATACGGACCCATCTGGTTGTCATTCAACACACTGCTACTTCATTAAACAGGACGGCCAGGAGAATGGAGACACTCTAACCATGGGGAAATATTGGAGCTGCCCTTTATGCTATATTAGCTGTCTGGGGCTCCGTGATTGACTGGCTTTATCCTCCTATCACACCTGGGTCTCTGTGACTGACTGGCTTCATCCTCCTATCACACCTGGGTCTCTGTGACTGACTGGCTTCATCCTCCTATCACACCTGGGTCTCGGTGACTGACTGGCTTCATCCTCCTATCACACCTGGGGCTCTGTGACTGACTGACTTCATCCTCCTATCACACCTGGGGCTCTGTGACTGACTGTCTTCATCCTCCTATCACACCTGGGGCTCTGTGACTGACTGATTTTATCCTCCAGTCCAGGGTTGGCATGGTTACTTGGTAAATGTTATCCGTTACAGTTACTAGTTACCTGTCCAAAATTGTAATCAGTAACTTAACTTTTTGATTACCCAGACTCAGTAACGTAATCTGATTACATTCAGTTACTTTTAGATTACTTTCCCCTTAAGAGGCATTAGAAGAAGACACAAATGTCTGTTACAAATTGAACGACATCTATTGCAGGATATATCAATGTTAAAGTTTACATAGCTGGTCATATATGGATGTTGAATGATACTTTATGAGTTGGTTATGTAAACTTCTTCTAACCCATCACTTTCTATTACATGTTATATGATTAAATTATATCTTTACATTAATATACGTATAATTTATAAATCCAAAACGGTATGTAACAACTACAGAATGCCCCTTTAAGTCTATCAAACATGTGTGAGTTTGATCATGTGTCCATTAGGACTTTTTTATCAGCATGAATTAGATTGAGCAATAAAAGCCCCACTTTTATTCCATAGGCTGTGATCTGCACTATTCAGCTGTTATTCCATAGGCTGGGATCTGCACTATGCAGCTGTTATTCCATAGTCTGGGATCTACACTATGCAGCTGTTATTCCATAGGCTGGGATCTGCACTATACAGCTGTTATTCCATAGGCTGGGATCTGCACTATACAGCTGTTATTCAATAGGCTGGGATCTGCACTATGCAGCTGTTATTCCATAGGCTGGGATCTGCACTATACAGCTGTTTTTCCATAGGCTGGGATCCTCACTATACAGCTGTTATTCCATAGGCTGGGATCTGCACTATACAGCTGTTATTCCATAGGCTGGGATCTGCACTATACAGCTGTTTTTCCATAGGCTGGGATCCTCACTATACAGCTGTTATTCCATAGGCTGGGATCTGCACTATACAGCTGTTATTCCATAGGCTGGGATCTGCACTATGCAGCTGTTATTCCATAGGCTGGGATCTGCACTATGCAGCTGTTATTCCATAGGCTGGGATCTGCACTATACAGCTGTTATTCCATAGGCTGGGATCTGCACTATACAGCTGTTATTCCATAGGCTGGGATCTGCACTATGCAGCTGTTATTCCATAGGCTGGGATCTGCACTATACAGCTGTTATTCCATAGGCTGGGATCTGCACTATACAGCTGTTATTCCATAGGCTGGGATCTGCACTATGCAGCTGTTATTCCATAGGCTGGGATCTGCACTTTGTATCTGTTGTTCCATAGGCTGGGATCTGCACTATACAGCTGTTATTCAATAGGCTGGGATCTGCACTATGCAGCTGTTATTCCATAGGCTGGGATCTGCACTATGCAGCTGTTATTCCATAGGCTGGGATCTGCACTTTGTATCTGTTGTTCCATAGGCTGGGATCTGCACTATGCAGCTGTTATTCCATAGGCTGGGATCTGCACTATGCAGCTGTTATTCCATAGGCTGGGATCTGCACTTTGTATCTGTTGTTCCATAGGCTGGGATCCTCACTATACAGCTGTTATTCTATAGGCTGGGATCTGCACTATACAGCTGTTATTCCATAGGCTGGGATCCTCACTATACAGCTGTTATTCCATAGGCTGGGATCCTCACTATACAGCTGTTATTCCATAGGCTGGGATCCTCACTATACAGCTGTTGTTCCATAGGCTGGGATCCTCACTATACAGCTGTTATTCCATAGGCTGGGATCTGCACTATACAGCTGTTATTCCATAGGCTGGGATCTGCACTATACAGCTGTTATTCCATAGGCTGGGATCTGCACTATACAGCTGTTTTTCCATAGGCTGGGATCCTCACTATACAGCTGTTTTTCCATAGGCTGGGATCCTCACTATACAGCTGTTTTTCCATAGGCTGGGATCCTCACTATACAGCTGTTATTCCATAGTCTGGGATCTGCACTATACAGCTGTTGCAAGAGCGCATTTTACACTGGCTGTCCACTGGTTTCAAAAACATTGATTAATAGACAGTTTAAACTACTTGAATTCAACCATTATTGGATTCAAATACACATTTAGATTTGTGAACAGCCCTCCACAACAACCCCAATTCGTAAAGCAGAAATTGCTAAATGAGAGAGCAGCAGTGTGATTCACATCAATGCGCTATGTAGATATCAATAATAAGTGATATCTGTATCACAGTAGACTACACCACTGCTGTCATCCTTACCTCCAAGCGTTTATTACAGTTGGATCATCTTTGGATGCCGACAGCAGTCACACCATTGGAAGACATAGCTTGGACTGTAGCCTATAAAAGCCTATTCCTGCTCTCTTCCCACAATCCATCAAACACATTTGGTGTCATCATAGTGGTCTCTGACTTGTGGTCAGACTCACTCAGGTGGAACACATTTTAACTTGACCTTTTTTCAATGCTGATTTGAATGTCATTGAGAAAACAGAGAAGTGTAAAATATAATTTTTTCACAAACATCCTTTCTGAATTTAAAAGTAATCCTCAAAGTAATCATCTACTTTTTAAAAAGTATCTGTAATCTGATTACAATATTTTTGCCGGTAACATAACAGATTACCGTTACCATTTTTTGTAATCCCTAACATTTAATCCATTTCTCCCCAACCCTGCTTCTACTGTATCATACTTGAAGGCTAACACAGAGGACAATGTCTTATATGTTGGTCTGTAATGGTTTACTATTATATTCTGAATATGTTTCTGGGAAGCTAGTTTAACGCTGGTGGAAATATTGTCATATCACAATGGAATCATGAGTGAATGGAAGTGGCATCATACTAAAAATACAATGTTTGTGACATCACAGTGGAAAGGTGGTGACATCACAGTGGAATAGTTGTGACATCACAATGAAATAGCTGTTTAATCAAGAAGAAACCAATGTGATGCCACAGTGGTGATGGAATCACCATTACTTTGCCACATTGACTTCACAGTGGATCAGATGTGACCTCACAATCCAGTACCAATGGAATGGCTTACCATTTGAATGACTTTTATTCATGGTAAACAGATTGAATAGATTCGATGTCACTATGGAAGAGCTTTCCATTCAAGATCCTTCTCTATCGATTGGAATGCAGCGTTATCTTTGTGTGGCATAATGGCCTTGGCCAATCAGGTTTTTATGGAGTACCTGAGGGGCCTCTGAACTGCTGTCTAGTGCTGCAGCACCACTGTCCTCTGTGCTGTAAAACCTCCTCGAGGTATACAGAACTGATCAACCTGGTGTAACACTGTCCTCTGTGCTGTAAAACCTCCTCTAGGTATACAGAACTGATCAACCTGGTGTATCACTGTCCTCTGTGCTGTATCACTGTCCTCTGTGCTGTAAAACCTCCTCTAGGTATACAGAACTGATCAACCTGGTGTAACACTGTCCTCTGTGCTGTAAAACCTCATCTAGGTATACAGAACTGATCAACCTGGTGTATCACTGTCCTCTGTGCTGTATCACTGTCCTCTGTGCTGTATCACTGTCCTCTGTGCTGTAAAACCTCCTCGAGGTATACAGAACTGATCAACCTGGTGTATCACTGTCCTCTGTGCTGTATCGCTGTCCTCTGTGCTGTAAAACCTCCTCGAGGTATACAGAACTGATCAACCTGGTGTAACACTGTCCTCTGTGCTGTAAAACCTCATCTAGGTATACAGAACTGATCAACCTGGTGTAACACTGTCCTCTGTGCTGTAAAACCTCATCTAGGTATACAGAACTGATCAACCTGGTGTATCACTGTCCTCTGTGCTGTAAAACCTCATATAGGTATACAGAACTGATCAACCTGGTGTAACACTGTCCTCTGTGCTGTAAAACCTCATCTAGGTATACAGAACTGATCAACCTGGTGTATCACTGTCCTCTGTGCTGTAAAACCTCATCTAGGTATACAGAACTGATCAACCCGGTGTATCACTGTCCTCTGTGCTGTAAAACCTCATCTAGGTATACAGAACTGATCAACCTGGTGTATCACTGTCCTCTGTGCTGTAAAACCTCATCTAGGTATACAGAACTGATCAACCTGGTGTATCACTGTCCTCTGTGCTGTATCACTGTCCTCTGTGCTGTATCACTGTCCTCTGTGCTGTAAAACCTCCTCGAGGTATACAGAACTGAGCAACCTGGTGTAACACTGTCCTCTGTGCTGTAAAACCTCATCTAGGTATACAGAACTGATCAACCTGGTGTATCACTGTCCTCTGTGCTGTAAAACCTCCTCTAGGTATACAGAACTGATCAACCTGGTGTATCACTGTCCTCTGTGCTGTAAAACCTCCTCTAGGTATACAGAACTGATCATCCTGGTGTATCACTGTCCTCTGTGCTGTATCACTGTCCTCTGTGCTGTATCACTGTCATCTGTGCTGTAAAACCTCCTCTAGGTATACAGAACTGATCAACCTGGTGTATCACTGTCCTCTGTGCTGTAAAACCTCCTCTAGGTATACAGAACTGATCAACCTGGTGTAACACTGTCCTCTGTGCTGTATCACTGTCCTCTGTGCTGTATCACTGTCCTCTGTGCTGTAAAACCTCCTCTAGGTATACGGAACTGATCAACCTGGTGTAACACTGTCCTCTGTGCTGTAAAACCTCATCTAGGTATACAGAACTGATCAACCTGGTGTATCACTGTCCTCTGTGCTGTATCACTGTCCTCTGTGCTGTATCACTGTCCTCTGTGCTGTATCACTGTCCTCTGTTCTGTAAAACCTCCTCTAGGTATACAGAACTGATCAACCTGGTGTAACACTGTCCTCTGTGCTGTAACACTGTCCTCTGTGCTGTAAAACCTCCTCTAGGTATACAGAACTGATCAACCTGGTGTATCGCTGTCCTCTGTGCTGTATCACTGTCCTCTGTGCTGCATCACTGTCCTCTGCGCTGTATCACTGCCAGGTAGAAACACGCAGCATTTAACCCTCCCCACCACATGACAGGGGCATGACTTTCACATGATGTTCACAGGAAAATGTCACGTACGTCTGAGTAGTTTTCCTACCGACCCTGAATTTGACTGAATTTTACAGAACTCACCTCTCTTTCTTAGACGTATTTCTAATTTTAATAAACATTCTTTAAACCCATCACCCCTAGACCACACCCTCTCACCTCTCTGTTTTGGCCCACTCACAAAAACGCAGCGGCTTGGTTCTTTCGTGTCCTGGCTCCTGGCTAAAGTTGTTACCCTTTCCAATCTGTTCTGCTAGAGTCACCCAGACTCCTACAACAGGGTGGGGAACGGGCCTGTGGCCCGAAGCCCTGTGGCCCTGCTAAACCAACTGTGTCATTAGTCTGATCTCTCATTGACCTCATTAGCAACACTGTAAGGGTACGCCATGGAGACAGCGGAGAGTCACCCAGTAGGCCGCAACACCCCTGACGAGGGGTAAGGGGTTTGGAGAGGCAGGCCATGACGGGTGTACAGTCACTTACTCCTACGACGGATGTACAGTCACTTCCTCCCAAGACGGATGCACAGTTACTTCCTCCCAGCAGAAACCACATGGAGTTGTTTGAACGAGAAAGCAGCAACAGAATTGTTAACAACATATATCAGTGAAATTAAATGTTAGTTAGTGTTGGAAGCAGAGGATTTAAAACAACAAATCATTGACAACATATATCAGTGTAATTAAATGTTAGTTAGTGTTGGAAGCAGAGGATTTAAAACAACAAATCATTGACAACATATACCAATGGCAGTTTTGATCTTGGTAGAAAATGAGTGTAGATATGACAAGGTCTGTATGTTTACTGACAGCAACCATAGTAGACTTGTTTACCATCCCTCCCCACCCCCCCTCCCTCCCCACCTCCCTCCCTCCCCACCCCCCCTCCCTCCCGCCCCGCCTCCCTGCCTCCCTCCCCGCCTCCCTCCCCACCTCCCTGCCTCCCTCCCCACCTCCCTGCCTCCCTCCCCACCTCCCTGCCTCCCTCCCTGCCCTCTGCCTCCCTCCTCACCTACCTCCCTCCCCACCTCCCTTCCTCCCTCCCTGCCTCCCTCCCCACCTCCCTCCCTGCCTCCCTCCCCACCTACCTCCCTCCCTCCCTGCCTCCCTCTCTCCCTGCCTCCCTCTCTCCCTGCCTCCCTCCCCACCTCCCTGCCTCCCTCCCCACCTCCCTGCCTCCCTCCCCACCTCCCTGCCTCCCTCCCTCCCTCCTTGCCTCCTTCCCTCCCCACCTACCTCCCTCCCTGCCTCCCTCCTCACCTACCTCCCTCCCTCCCCACCTCCCTCCCTCCCTCCCTGCCTCCCTCCCTGCCTCCCTCCCCACCTCCTTCCCTCTCCACCTCCCTCCCTCCCCACCCTCCCTGCCTCCCTCCCTACCTCCCTGCCTTCCTCCCTCCCTCTGAGGAGAAGGATTCGATGCCAGGTGGAATGCTGAGCTTGTATGTGTCTTGCTGATCAGGTGTTTTCCAGATAACCTTGTCCTTACGGCCTCTGAGTTCGGGGACTGAACCAGGTCTTTGCGATCAACTTACACACACACACACACACACACACACACACACACACACACACACACACACACACACACACACACACACACACACACACACAGGCACCATGTACAGACACCACGTACAGAAACCACGTACAGGCAACACATAAACACATTATCTGAATTTTTACATTGTCAGTCACCTGTGTGTGCACGGTACATTTCACTCCGATGGACTGCAATCATTGGGATTGCTTTTAAAAACGTCATGGTTCAGTGGTGTGCAACCCTTACAGGAATTAAAATAAAAGAAGAGACTGGTGCATTAAAATAAAATAACCTACAGGCACCTGCCAGAATAAAGGAAACGCCAACATAAAGTGTCTTAATAAGGCGTTGGGCCACCACGAGCCACAACAGCTTCAATGCACCTTGGCATAGATTCTACAAGTGTCTAGAACTCTATTGGAGGGATGCGACACAATTCTTCCACGGTAAGTTCCATTGTTTGGTGTTTTGTTGATGGTGGTGGAAAACACGGTCTCCATCGCCGATCCAGAATCTACCAGTGTTCTACCAGTCTACCAATCTACCAGTGTTCTACCAGTCTACCAATCTGCCAGTGTTCTACCAGTCTACCAATCTACCAGTCTACCAATCTACCAGTGTTCTACCAGTCTACCAATCTGCCAGTGTTCTACCAGTCTACCAATCTACCAGTCTACCAATCTGCCAGTGTTCTACCAGTCTACCAATCTGCCAGTGTTCTACCAGTCTACCAATCTACCAGTCTACCAATCTACCAGTGTTCTACCAGTCTACCAACCTACCAGTGTTCTACCAGTCTACCAATCTACCAGTGTTCTACCAGTCTACCAATCTGCCAGTGTTCTACCAGTCTACCAATCTACCAGTCTACCAATCTGCCAGTGTTCTACCAGTCTACCAATCTGCCAGTGTTCTACCAGTCTACCAATCTACCAGTCTACCAATCTACCAGTGTTCTACCAGTCTACCAACCTACCAGTGTTCTACCAGTCTACCAATCTACCAGTGTTCTACCAGTCTACCAATCTACCAGTGTTCAATTGGGTTGAGGTTTGGTGACTGAGATGGCGATGGCGTATGGTTTATATCGTTTTCATGTTTCATCAAACCGTTCAGCGACTACTCGTGTCCTGTGGATGGGTGTATTGTCATAGCATAACTTCATGTTTCATCAACCCGTTCAGCGACTACTCGTGTCCTGTGGATGGGTGTATTGTCATAGCAAAACTTTGCACATTGCATGCAGCACATTGTCGAAGTGTTTTGATATTGTTGTGATATTTTGATTTGTTTTACTAGAAAAATAATTAGTGAACAAAAGATGTACTGACAGAACACGCAGATTTGATAAACAAATATCGACCTGCTATAATGACATTTCTGTCTGATACGACTGTTTAATCACCTGTCAATTTTACAATGAAACAAATTACAATTCCACTGTAGCACTTCCTGTCAATGATGCTATAATTCTAAATAATTAAACCGTAGCTTTAATAGGGAAAAAATAATGATTGGCTGAAATCTATAGGTAATTTATTTGAGTCACAAAATACATTTTTAGATACTTTAGGATGATTTAGACACACACACACACACACACACACACACACACACACACACACACACACACACACACACACACACACACACACACACACACACACACACACACACACACACACCAGCAGTGGAGGAGAGGGGGAAGAGATGAAGGGAGATGATTGTCAGTGACTGTGGTGAGGATGGCCAGGGTGGTTAGTGAAATTAACAGAAGTTTAGCTGGCAGAGGACTGCAGGAAGCAGATGGTTCTGTACAGTGGATCTCTCTGAAGGATATCTCTGCTGAAAACCTGCATTGTTGGAGTGTGTGTAGAGGGGGAGAGAGGTGGCTGTAGGGGGAGAGGGACTTGTTCAATTCTGTTTAAATAAGTTCAGGAGTAGAAATGTGCTTAACAAGTCACATGATATGCCGGATGGACCCACTCTGTGTGCAACAATAGTGTTTAACAGGGCCTTCCAAATGACATAAAAAAAACAAGCCGTTGTTTTTCAATGAATGAGGAATGATAAACGGCTGCGTCGGGCCAGGCGACACTAACTGGGGTGCTTTGGGGTTTATGTAGATTGAACTTTTACTTTGTGCTGCGCTGGACTCCAAGGTGCCCTGTTCACCTTGCTTGTACCAACTGAAAGAGCCATTATGTAAGCGAGTAGCGGTTGCCCCTCATCCAGAGGTGTTGTTCTCGTACTAGCTAAGCGATAGCGAGCTGACCGCGGAGACAGTAGATAAGGTCTTACTGCAGTGCGCCGTTATGATTACTGCAGTAGGTCACAGTGCACCGTTATGATTACTGCAGTAGGTCACAGTGCACCGTTATGATTACTGCAGTAGGTCACAGTGCGTCGTTATGATTACTGCAGTAGGTCACAGTGCGTCGTTATGATTACTGCAGTAGGTCACAGTGCGTCGTTATGATTACTGCAGTAGGTCACAGTGCGTCGTTATGATTACTGCAGTAGGTCACAGTGCGTCGTTATGATTACTGCAGTAGGTCACAGTGCGTCGTTATGATTACTGCAGTAGGTCACAGTGCGTCGTTATGATTACTGCAGTAGGTCACAGTGCGTCGTTATGATTACTGCAGTAGGTCACAGTGCGTCGTTATGATTACTGCAGTAGGTCACAGTGCGTCGTTATGATTACTGCAGTAGGTCACAGTGCACCGTTATGATTACTGCAGTAGGTCACAGTGCGTCGTTATGATTACTGCAGTAGGTCACAGCGTTTCGTTACGATTTCAAACGGAAAGAATTAGAGAGATGACAGATGTTGCAAATGTGTGATTCGTTTCAGGTACTCTACTTATTGAACAGAGGTTATATTTATAATGTCAAGCTCACTGAATTAGTTTATGTGAGAGAGTACTGCATAAACAAAAGGCTGTGTCATATGTCTTACCTACTGTGGAACACCATTAGGCATGGCCTGTACACTAAATGCTCTAACAACTTATACCTTTATCTTCGCAACAAGAGAAGGTTTACGATCCACAACAATAGAAGGTTTACGGTTTACGAAGCTTTTGATTTGTGCGTGAGATCAGGGCGGTGTGCAGGTCCTATTCTTAACCTTGACTCTGAATGGGTGATGTAAAAACATGTGAGGTATCATTGAGTTATTTAAGAAAGTAATATTCTGGACTTGCTTTTGTAGACGTATAATAGTTTATACAGCTTATACAGCGTTGGGTAGGGAGTTATTGTTAGCTTGTTGTGTTCAATGTCACAGTTACTCTGTGGCCTTCTATTTTCAACTCCAATTAGGATCCTTAGTGGCAGCCAGCGGTGGCCGTAGTACTCCCAGTGGTGCCCGTCTAGATTGAATTGGTGTCGTAATCTTGAGGTATTTGAAATTGAAAGTTCCAAACCAGGGAATATTGACAGACAGGCCCAGTGCCCCACAGGCCCCAGACAGACAGACACGCACACACTCGCGCACACACACACACACACACACACACACACACACACATACACACACACACACACACACACACACACACACACACACACACACACAGCAGTCCCAACTCTCAGTGGAATAAGCGAAATGATTTGTGGACGCTTGTCAAGAGGTTCCTAATTATAAATGTTTACCCATAGAGAAACAACCAGTTTGCCTCCTAATTCACAGCCTTGGAAAGCTATTCCCCTGGAGGATGAGCTAGCACATCATAATGTCAGCTGCTTCCTCCAAGCACATCATAATGTCAGCTGCTTCCTCTCTCGCCTGGCCTGGCCTTGCTGTTCACAATCACTGTTTCCAACCTTGGCTGCTGATGCACAAAGAACACACATAATACACTGAACCAAGTACACCGTTGCCTCATTTTGTATCACATTCCAATGATAAAACAAGGCATTTCAGTATGTGGGGGGGACATGAGGCAACGATGTACTTTAGGACCATGCGGACGTCTCCGAGCAGTGGGCAGGCTGTTTGGAGTTTTTATCCTATTTGATAAAAAATGTAATAATACTATGCCCCACCCCACTTCTAAAACTAAAGTTGTGCCCCTGCACTGAGCAAAAAATATTACGCAACATGCAACAATTTACAGTTCATATAAGGAAATCAAGTCAATTGAAATAAATAAATTAGGCCCTAATCTATGGATTTCACACAAATGGGAATACAGATATGCATTTGTTGGTCACAGACACCTCTTAATAAGGATGGGATCGTTTTTTTCAATTTTCGCCTGAAATGACATACCCAAATTTAACTGCCTGTAGTTCAGTACCTGAGGCAAGGAAATGCAAATTCTCGATACCGTTTGAAAGGAAACACTTTGACATTTGTGGAAATGAATGTAGGAGAATATAACACGTTGGATCTAGTAAAAGATAATACAAACTAAAAACATGCGTTTTTCTATTAGTTTTTTTGTTGTTCACCCATCTGTGAAAATGCAAGAGAAAGGCCAATATATCAGTTAGGAGTCTAGGCGATATTAATATTTTGGCCACTAGATGGCAGCAGTGTATGTGCCAAGTTTTAGACTGATCCAATGAACCATAGCATTACTGTTCAAAATGTTTTATCAAGTCTGCCCAAATGTGCCGAATTGATCAATTGATACATTTCCAAGTACATAACTATAGAGAACATACAACAATCATGTGGTAATAAAACAAATCAGTTTACACACTCCCAGGAATGTCATAAATTATGGACAATTAGCTTCCCTACAGAAAATACACTAACCTTCACACATCTAGATGTGGGGAGCAAACACAGCAGGGATTCAAACTGTAGAACCAAGTTCCTACATTTAAACATAAAACTTGATTTTATCAAACAAACTATGCTACATTTTTATATCTGGATCCCTAAGGATGACAAATCAGAGCAAGATTACTGAATGTAAGTACATGATTTACCTTCAGATGGTGAATGTATCAAACCAGTTGCCATGATAAAAGTTTTTTGTTGTTGTTCTTCTCAAACAAAAGCATGGTATTTTTTTCACTGTAACAGCTACTGTAAATTGGTAAAAACAGCTACTGTAAACTACTGTAAATTAAAAGTACAGTTACATTAACAATACTTTAAGCTTTCTGCCCATATAAGAGATGTCTATGTCCTGCGAAATGTTCTTGTTATGTCATGCTAATCACATTAGCCTACAGTGGCTTGCAAAAGTATTAACCCCCCTTGGCATTTTTCCTATTAAGTTTCCTTTCACCCTGGAAATAAAATGGATTTTGGGGGGTTTTGTATCGTTTGATTTACACAACATGCCTTCCACTTTGAAGATGCAACATATTTTTTTTATTGTGAAACAAACAAGAAATAAGACTAAAAATCAGAATACTTGAGCGTGCATAACTATTCACCCCCACCAAAGTCAATACTTTGTAGAGCCACCTTTTGCAGCAATTACAGCTGCAAGTCTCTTGGGGTATGTCTCTATAAGCTTGGCACATCTAGCCACTGGGATTTTTGCCCATTCTTCAAGACAAAACTGCTCCAGTCCCTTCAAAATGGATGGGTTCTGCTGGTGTACAGCAATCTTTAAGTCATACCACAGATTCTCAATTGGATTGTTTCCCCTTAAACCACTTGAGCGTTGCTTTAGCAGTATGCTTAGGTTCATTGTCCTGCTGGAAGGGAAACCTCTGTCCCAGTCTCAAATCTCTGGAGGACTGAAACAGGTTTCCCTCGAGAATTTCCCTGTATTTAGCGTCATCCATCATTTCTTCAATTCTGACCAGTTTCCCAGTCCCTGCCGATTAAAAATAATGGTGTGGTGATGGTGTTCTCATGGTGATGAGAGGTGTTGGGTTTGCGCCTGACAGTGTTTTCCTTGATGGCCAAAAAGCTCAATTTTAGTCCCATCTGACCAGAATACCTTCTTCCATATGTTTGGGGAGTCTCCCACATGCCTTTTGGCGAACACCAAACAGGTTAGCAAATATTTTTCTGGACACTCTTTCATAAAGCCCAACTCTGTGGAGTGTACGGCTTGTAGTGGTCCTATGGAGAGATACTCCAATCTCCACTGTGGAGTTTTGCAGCTCCTTCATGGTTACCTTTGGTCTCTTTGTTGCCTCTCTGAATAATGCCGTCTTTGCCTGGTCCGTGAGTTTTGGTGGGCGGCCCTCTCTTGGCAGGTTTGTTGTGGTGCCATATTCTTTCCATTTTTTAATAATGGATTTAATGGTGCACCGTGGGATGTTCAAAGTTTCTGATATTTTTTTACAACCCAACTTTGATCTGTACTTTGTCACTGACCTGTTTGGTGGTGCCCCTTGATTAGTGGTGTTGCAGACTCTGGGGACTTTCAGAACAGGTGTATATCTACTGCGATCATGTGACAGATCATGTAACACTTAGATTGCACACAGGTGGACTTTATTTAACTTATTCCGTGACTTCTGAAGGTAATTGGTTGTACCAGATCTTATTTAGGGGCTTCATAGCAAAGGGGGTGAATACATACCCACACACCACTTTTCCGTTTTTAATTTTGTATAATTTTTTTAAACAAGATATTTTTTAAATTTCACTACACGAATTTGGACTATTTTGTGTATGTCCATTACATGAAAGCCAAATAGAAATCAATTTAAATTACAGATTAGAGGTTGACCCGATTAATCGGAATGGCCGATTTCAAGTTTTCATAACAATCTGAAATCTGTATTTTTGGGCGCTGATTTGCCAATTTTTTTAATTACATTTTATTTGATTTTTTAAAGATATTTTTTAATACCTTTATTTAACTAGGCAAGTCAGTTATTCATATTTTTAATGGCGGCCTAGGAACGGTGGGTTAACTGCCTCATTCAGGGGCAGATTTTCACCTTGTCAGCTCGGGGGAACCAATCTTGCAACCTTACAGTTAACTAGTCCCAACGCAATAACGACCTGCCTCTCTCTCGTTGCACTCCACAAGGAGACTGACTGCCTGTTACGTGAATGCAATAAGCCAAGGTAAGTTGCTTGCTAGCATTAAATTTATCTTATAAAAAACAATCAATCATAATCACTAGTTAACTACACATGGTTGATGATATTACTAGATATTATCTAGTGTGTCCTGCGTTGCATATAATCTGACTGAGCATACATGCATACAAGTATCTATCGGACTGAGCGGTGGTAGGCAGAAGTAGGGCGTAAACGCGCTGTTTATGACTTCAAGCCTATCAACTTCTGAGATGAGGCTGGTGTTACCGAAGTGAAATGGCTAGCTAGTTAGCGCGCTAATAGCGTTTCAAATGTCACTCGCTCTGAGCCTTCTAGTAGTTGTTCCCCTTGCTCTGCATGGGTAACGCTGCTTCGATGGTGGCTGTTGTTGTTGTGTTGCTGGTTCGAGCCCAGGGAGGAGCGAGGAGAGAGGGACGGAAGCAATACTGTTACACTGGCAATACTAAAGTGCCTATAAGAACATCCAATAGTCAAAGGTTAATGAAATACAAATGGTATAGAGGGAAATTGTCCTATAATTCCTATAATAACTACAACCTAAAACTTCTTACCTGGAAATATTGAAGACTCATGTTAAAAGGAACCACCAGCTTTCATATGTTTTCATGTTCTGAGCAAGGAACTGAAACGTTTGTTTTCTTACATAGCACATATTGCACTTTTACTTTCTTCTCCAACACTTTGTTTTTGCATTACTTAAACCAGATTGAACATGTTTCATTATTTACTTGAGGCTAAATTGATTTTATTGTATTATATTAAG
Source organism: Oncorhynchus mykiss (assembly GCF_013265735.2). Taxonomy (NCBI): domain Eukaryota; kingdom Metazoa; phylum Chordata; class Actinopteri; order Salmoniformes; family Salmonidae; genus Oncorhynchus; species Oncorhynchus mykiss. Next base: position 9,582,672 of record NC_048579.1, on the reverse strand, counting down.
TTAAAATAAGTGTTAATTCAGCATTGTTGTAATTGTCATTATTACAAATAAAAACTTTTTTTAATCGGCCGATTAATCGGTATCGGCTTTTTTTGGCCCTCCAATAATCGGCATCGGTATCGGCTTTGAAAAATCATAATCGGTCGACCTCTAGTTGTAAATACTTTTGCAAGGCACTGTACGTTAGCTGTACGTTAGCTGTACGTTACCTGTACGTTAGCTCAACCGGGTTTCCCATAACGTAATTTCAAGGCACAAGGCAATGTTTCTTCAAATTACAGAAGACAGAAAACAATATCCTAAAGTTAATAAACTCAGTAAAAAAAAGAAACTTCCTCTCATAACAATATTCAACAACTGAGACATAATCTGAACAAGTTCCACAGACATGTGACTAACATAAATGGAATAATGTGTCTCTGAGCAAAGAGGAGGTCAAAATCAAAAGTAACAGTCAGTATCTGGTGTGGCCACCAGCTGCATTATAAGTACTTCAGTGTCTCTCCTCCTCATGGACTGCACCAGATTTGCCAGTTCTTGCTTTGAGATGTTACCCCACTCTTCCACCAAGGCACCTGCAAGTTCCCGGACATTTCTGGGGGGTGGCCCTAGCCCTCAACCTCCGATCCAACAGGTCCCAATGGGATTGAGATCCGGTTCTCTTCGCTGGCCATGGCAGAACATTGACATTCCTGTCTTGCACGAAATCACGCACAGAACGAGCAGTATGGTTGGTGGCATTGTCATGCTAGAGGGTCATGTCAAGATGAGTCTGCAGGAAGGCTACCACATGAGGGAGGAGGATGTCTTCCCTGTAACGCACAGCGTTGAGATTGCCTGCAATGACAACAAGCTCAGTCCGATGATGATGTGACACACCACCCCAGACAATGACGGACCCTCCACCTCCAAGTAGATCTCGCTCCAGAGTACAGGCCTCGGTGTAATGCTCATTCCTTCGACGATAAACGCAAATCCGACCATCACCCCTGGTGTTACAAAACCACGACTCATCAGTGAAGAGCACTTTTTGCCAGTCCTGTCTGGTCCAGTGACGGTGGGTTTGTGCCCATAGGCGACGTTGTTGCCAGTCCTGTCTGGTCCAGCGACGGAGGGTTTGTGCCCCTATGCGACGTTGTTGCCAGTCCTGTCTGGTCCAGCGACGGAGGGTTTGTACCCCTATGCGACGTTGTTGCCAGTCCTGTCTGGTCCAGCGACGGAGGGTTTGTACCCCTATGCGACGTTGTTGCCAGTCCTGTCTGGTCCAGCGACGGAGGGTTTGTACCCCTATGCGACGTTGTTGCCAGTCCTGTCTGGTCTAGCGACGGAGGGTTTGTACCCCTATGCGACGTTGTTGCCAGTCCTGTCTGGTCCAGCGACGGAGGGTTTGTACCCCTATGCGACGTTGTTGCCAGTCCTGTCTGGTCCAGCGACGGAGGGTTTGTACCCCTATGCGACGTTGCCAGTCCTGTCTGGTCCAGCGACGGAGGGTTTGTACCCCTATGCGACGTTGTTGCCAGTCCTGTCTGGTCCAGCGACGTTGCGTCCTGAGAAAGGGACGTTTCTTTTTTTCTGAATTTATAAGTGTAGATATTAGTTGGCAGGGGTCTTTACATCAACATTATAGTGTGTTGATGTATTTCTAATACAGTTTAGACACACATCATAACACGTTTTCTAAGACCCCTTTCTCATGTGTTTGGACAGAAATCAAAACCTTTGCTTTTTCCTAATATTTAATATAGAAAAAAGTTGACAAATATATAAATGCCTTAACACACGCCTATGAACTTAACATGTTGATGCTCATGTGTCCTTTTACATGGACATGACTTGAAGTAGATTTTACTCTATGTTATGTTACTCTAAGCTATGTTTTACTTTGCCTAGAGTATCTGAGTTCCATTCCAGCCTGGTTAAATTTATTCAAGATGTATGTGACTAATTTCAATGGCCAACGTGTTTTTGCAGTGAGATTGCATGAAGCTCTTTGATGATAGCCAGAGGGACATCTGCTAGTCTGCTGCTAGACCTGTGAAATCACCCAGGTGGGTCATGGGCTGTCTGGCTGAACATGTGTCCATGAAAGCATAACCAACACCTTGTCTAGAAACTAATATTACCTTTTCAAAAAATAGAACATAGTATATGATATCAGAATAGTTCCATAACAGGGCTTGAAAAATGGGTTGAAAGGGCGGACAGCAGGCTTTTGTTTCAGCCATGGTATAACCCACCTGATTCAGTCCAGGTACGACCCACCTGATTTAGCCAAGGTATAACCCACCTGATTCAGTCCAGGTACGACCCACCTGATTTAGCCAAGGTATAACCCACCTGATTTAGCCAAGGTATAACCCACCTGATTCAGCCCAGGTAGAACCCACCTGATTCAGCCATGGTATAACCTACCTGATTCAGTCCAGGTATAACCCACCTGATTCAGCCCAGGTAGAACCCACCTGATTCAGCCATGGTATAACCTACCCCCCCCCCCCCCCACACACACACACACACACACACACACACACAGTGTATGGGCCTGTGCTCACCTGAGGAGCTGAGCGTCTCTCTCTCTGGGAGGTCAGTTGAGGATTGATGACTTCAGCCTTCTCAGCATCTGCTTTACTTGACTGAATCAGCAAGGTAGGTGTGGTGCAACTGTGTGTGTGTGTGTGTGTGTGTGTGTGTGTGTGTGTGTGTGTGTGTGTGTGTGTGTGTATTTCTGCATGCTAGCATGCATACAGGATACAAATGTTATAAAATACTTTTCTGGTCATCATCTACATTTGGGACCTGAAGCAGCCCTGGCCCTATTCATGTCTCTGCCAGTGTCCTTTAGCCCCGGCCCTATTCATGTCTCCTCCAGTGTCCTTTAGCCCTGGCCCTATTCATGTCTCCTCCAGTGTCCTTTAGCCCTGGCCCTATTCATGTCTCCTCCAGTGTCCTTTAGCCGTGGCCCTATTCATGTCTCCTCCAGTGTCCTTTAGCCCTGGCCCTATTCATGTCTCCTCCAGTGTCCTTTAGCCTTGGCCCTATTCATGTCTCCTCCAGTGTCCTTTAGCCCTGGCCCTATTCATGTCTCCTCCAGTGTCCTTTAGCCCTGGCCCTATTCATGTCTCCTCCAGTGTCCTTTAGCCGTGGCCCTATTCATGTCTCCTCCAGTGTCCTTTATCCCTGGCCCTATTCATGTCTCTGCCAGTGTCCTTTAGCCCCGGCCCTATTCATGTCTCCTCCAGTGTCCTTTAGCCCTGGCCCTATTCATGTCTCTGCCAGTGTCCTTTAGCCGTGGCCCTATTCATGGCTCTGCCAGTGTCCTTTAGCCCTGGCCCTATTCATGTCTCCTCCAGTGTCCTTTAGCCCTGGCCCTATTCATGTCTCCTCCAGTGTCCTTTAGCCGTGGCCCTATTCATGTCTCCTCCAGTGTCCTTTAGCCCTGGCCCTATTCATGTCTCTGCCAGTGTCCTTTAGCCCCGGCCCTATTCATGTCTCCTCCAGTGTCCTTTAGCCCTGGCCCTATTCATGTCTCTGCCAGTGTCCTTTAGCCGTGGCCCTATTCATGTCTCCTCCAGTGTCCTTTAGCCCCGGCCCTATTCATGTCTCTGCCAGTGTCCTTTAGCCCCGGCCCTATTCATGTCTCCTCCAGTGTCCTTTAGCCCTGGCCCTATTCATGTCTCCTCCAGTGTCCTTTAGCCTTGGCCCTATTCATGTCTCCTCCAGTGTCCTTTAGCCCTGGCCCTATTCATGTCTCCTCCAGTGTCCTTTAGCCCTGGCCCTATTCATGTCTCCTCCAGTGTCCTTTAGCCGTGGCCCTATTCATGTCTCCTCCAGTGTCCTTTAGCCCTGGCCCTATTCATGTCTCTGCCAGTGTCCTTTAGCCCCGGCCCTATTCATGTCTCTTCCAGTGTCCTTTAGCCCTGGCCCTATTCATGTCTCTGCCAGTGTCCTTTAGCCGTGGCCCTATTCATGTCTCTGCCAGTGTCCTTTAGCCCCGGCCCTATTCATGTCTCCTCCAGTGTCCTTTAGCCCTGGCCCTATTCATGTCTCTGCCAGTGTCCTTTAGCCCCGGCCCTATTCATGTCTCCGCCAGTGTCCTTTAGCCCCGGCCCTATTCATGTCTCCGCCAGTGTCCTTTAGCCCCGGCCCTATTCATGTCTCCGCCAGTGTCCTTTAGCCGTGGCCCTATTCATGTCTCTGCCAGTGTCCTTTAGTCGTGGCCCTATTCATGTCTCCGCCAGTGTCCTTTAGCCCCGGCCCTATTCATGTCTCCGCCAGTGTCCTTTAGCCCCGGCCCTATTCATGTCTCCGCCAGTGTCCTTTAGCCCCGGCCCTATTCATGTCTCCGCCAGTGTCCTTTAGCCCCGGCCCTATTCATGTCTCCGCCAGTGTCCTTTAGCCCCGGCCCTATTCATGTCTCCGCCAGTGTCCTTTAGCCCCGGCCCTATTCATGTCTCCGCCAGTGTCCTTTAGCCCCGGCCCTATTCATGTCTCCGCCAGTGTCCTTTAGCCCCGGCCCTATTCATGTCTCCGCCAGTGTCCTTTAGCCCCGGCCCTATTCGCGTCTCCGCCAATGTCCTTTTGCCCCGGCCATATTCATGTCTCCGCCAGTGTCCTTTAGCCCCGGCCCTATTCATGTCTCCGCCAGTGTCCTTTAGCCCCGGCCCTATTCATGTCTCCGCCAGTGTCCTTTAGCCGTGGCCCTATTCATGTCTCCTCCAGTGTCCTTTAGCCCCCGCCCTATTCATGTCTCTGCCAGTGTCCTTTAGCCCCGGCCCTATTCATGTCTCCTCCAGTGTCCTTTAGCCCTGGCCCTATTCATGTCTCCTCCAGTGTCCTTTAGCCTTGGCCCTATTCATGTCTCCTCCAGTGTCCTTTAGCCCTGGCCCTATTCATGTCTCCTCCAGTGTCCTTTAGCCCTGGCCCTATTCATGTCTCCTCCAGTGTCCTTTAGCCGTTGCCCTATTCATGTCTCCTCCAGTGTCCTTTAGCCCTGGCCCTATTCATGTCTCTGCCAGTGTCCTTTAGCCCCGGCCCTATTCATGTCTCTTCCAGTGTCCTTTAGCCCTGGCCCTATTCATGTCTCTGCCAGTGTCCTTTAGCCGTGGCCCTATTCATGTCTCTGCCAGTGTCCTTTAGCCCCGGCCCTATTCATGTCTCCTCCAGTGTCCTTTAGCCCTGGCCCTATTCATGTCTCCTCCAGTGTCCTTTAGCCCTGGCCCTATTCATGTCTCCTCCAGTGTCCTTTAGCCCTGGCCCTATTCATGTCTCCTCCAGTGTCCTTTAGCCGTGGCCCTATTCATGTCTCCTCCAGTGTCCTTTAGCCCTGGCCCTATTCATGTCTCTGCCAGTGTCCTTTAGCCCCGGCCCTATTCATGTCTCCTCCAGTGTCGTTTAGCCCTGGCCCTATTCATGTCTCTGCCAGTGTCCTTTAGCCGTGGCCCTATTCATGTCTCCTCCAGTGTCCTTTAGCCCCGGCCCTATTCATGTCTCTGCCAGTGTCCTTTAGCCCCGGCCCTATTCATGTCTCCGCCAGTGTCCTTTAGCCGTGGCCCTATTAATGTCTCTGCCAGTGTCCTTTAGTCGTGGCCCTATTCATGTCTCCGCCAGTGTCCTTTAGCCCCGGCCCTATTCATGTCTCCGCCAGTGTCCTTTAGCCCCGGCCCTATTCATGTCTCCGCCAGTGTCCTTTAGCCCCGGCCCTATTCATGTCTCCGCCAGTGTCCTTTAGCCCCGGCCCTATTCATGTCTCCGCCAGTGTCCTTTAGCCACGGCCCTATTCATGTCTCCGCCAGTGTCCTTTAGCCACGGCCCTATTCATGTCTCCGCCAGTGTCCTTTAGCCCCGGCCCTATTCATGTCTCCGCCAGTGTCCTTTAGCCCCGGCCCTATTCATGTCTCCGCCAGTGTCCTTTAGCCCCGGCCCTATTCATGTCTCCGCCAGTGTCCTTTAGCCCGGCCCTATTCATGTCTCCGCCAGTGTCCTTTAGCCCCGGCCCTATTCATGTCTCCGCCAGTGTCCTCACACTGAGATCTGTTGTGATGGATAGATAGATAGTGCAAAACATATCTTCTGTGTACAACGTAGAAATAATGCATGCAGAGCAGAAATAGGCCGATACCCACTAATTATCAAAATCCAGAAAATAGCCGTTAAATTCTACAACCACCTAAAATGAAGCGATTCCCAAACCTTCCATAACAAAGCCATCACCTATAGAGAGATGAACCTGGAGAAGAGTCTCCTAAGCAAGTTGGTCCTGGGGCTCTGTTAACCCAAACACACCCCACAGAGCCCCAAGACAGCAACACAATTAGACCCAAGAAAACAAAAAGGTGAATTCTTGACACATTGGAAAGAATTAACAAAAAAACTGAGCAAACTAGAATGCTATTTGGCCCTAAAGAGTACACAGTGAGTACACAGTGGCAGAATACCTGACCAGAATACCTGGCAGAATACTGACCCAAACTTAAGGAAAGCTTTGACTATGTACAGACTCAGTGAGCATAGCCTTGCTATTGAGAAAGGCCGCCGTAGGCAGACATGGCTCTCAAGAGAAAACAGGCTATGTGCACACTGCCCACAAAATGAGGTGGAAACTGAGCTGCACTTCCTAACCTCCTGCCCAAATGTATGACCATATTAGAGAGACATATTTCCCTCAGATTACACAGATCCACAAAGAATTAGAAAACAAACCCAATTTTGATAAACTTCCATATCTACTGGGTGAAATTCCACAGTGTGCCATCACAGCAGCAAGATTTGTGACCTGTTGCCACAAGAAAAGGTCAACCAGTGAAGAACAAACACCATTGTAAATACAACCCATATTTATGCTTATTTATTTCCCTTGTGTACTTTAACTATTTGTACATTGTTACAACACTGTATATATATATATATATATATATATGACATTTGTAATCTCTTTATTGTTTTGAAACTTCTGTATGTGTAATGTTTACTGTTAATTTGTATTGTTTATTTCACTTTTGTATATTATCTACCTCACTTGCTTTGGCAATGTTGACACATGTTTCCCATGCCAATAAAGCCCCTTGAATTGAAAATTGACAGACAGACAGACAGACAGACAGAACTCTTTAGGTCCTATTCATGTTTCTGCCAGTGTCTTCTGCTGCTCAGCACAGCACAGAACAACACTTTAATCAGACCAGACTGCTGCTCATCTGTCAGACTCCATGCACTGAGCCCCCCCCCACACACACACTATGTGAAAATATCAGTGTTTCTCTAATCTCTATTAGTGGCTCTAATGACACTCAAACAGTATGCAACACTTTCTCTGGTTTAGTCAAAGCTCCATTTAGCTGGTGTAACAGTACCCTGAATCATAGGGAACAAATTAAGCAGCTTTTGGCCAACCTATTGAGATGAAAACCCCAACATTTCCCAAAGAAAATTGCTCTCCATACAGTGGTTCTGGGTCACCCAGTGATTTACTCACATGAAGTATGTATTGTAAATATATTGAGAGTAAAAACCAAGTCTTAAAATTTCCCTGAGGTGTTCTCTGAAATTCAATGGGATACGTTTGCTCACACAGACTTTCGACAAACTGTAGCAACGCTCATTCCTTCTGATTCTCACTGTCTCTCTCTCTCTCTTTCGCTGTCTGTCTTTCACTCTCTCTACATATCTCTCTGTCGCTATTTAATAGTGAAAGGCTGGAGTAGCCCAGTGAACAACTGATTGATTTGTGGCTGTGAAACTCCCCTACAGAGCTGGAATAAGGTATTCATTCAGAAATACGTGTAAAATGTCCCCTCCTGCGTTGAAGACACAGTATCTCGTATGGTCATGGTATCCTAATTCTAATGTAACTGTATGTTCTCTAGGGCTGAGGTACAATTTGAATGGCTTTATGTGAATTAGACTAATATCTCATCAGAATTTGGTGCAGCCTGTGTGTACTTTTTGTTGATTTAAAAAACAACCTTATGGTGTTATACTAGTTTTCCTGTCATGTGAACATCACACACACACACACACACACACACACACACACACACACACACACACACACACACACACACACACACACTGTGTTTACAAAATGCCTTTTATTGCTTTTAACTTGTGTGTCTTTGATAAGAATGGAACACTTCTAATTCAACGTTCACTTTCCTCCAAGAGGCCACCAATAAACTTTATTTGTTCTTTATTTCATACACCTTATCTTTTATAAACTGTACACTTTATGTGTGAGTGCTGGCCATCGTTTTCATTTCACCCTAACAGGACAACCCTACGAGTCTCAGGTCGAGTGGGGATAGAGAAAGATAGAGAGAGTAGGGAAAGGTACTCTTTAAGGCTCCCGAGTGGCTACAGCGATCTAAAGTGCTGCAACTCAGTGCTAGAGGCACTATTACAACCGTCCGTGATCGGGAGTCCCATAGGGCGGTGCGCAATTGGCTCAGCGTCGTCTGGGTTAGGGGAGAGTTTTGCCGGGGTAGGCCGTCATTGTAAAGAATAATTTGTTTTTAACTGACTTGCCTAGTTAAATAAAGGTAAAATATATATTTGTTAAATTACGTGTGAGTGCTGGCCATCGTTTTAATTTCATCCTAACAGGACAACTCTATACATTTTGGTAAAGTCTCAGCTCGAGTGGGAGAGAGAAAGAGGGAATGAAAGAGAGAGAAAGATAGAGAGCAGGGAAATGAAGAGATAAAAAATGTTGTGTTGAGAGAGTGTGTTTCCCACATCAGGATGTATGTTCCTGGAGAGCCCTGTCTGGCCACAGCTGTAATAGATAGCTGATTAGAGAAGGGGGATGGAGAGGATGGAGGGAAGAGAAGAGATGGTGAGGAGCAGATTACTCACCGACACAGGTGTCAGTGTGCCTAGGTGCCTGGGGTACTGCAGGGGACCGCACAGTTAAGTTAGCATGCTAGCTGTTCCTATTCATTCGATAAATGACTTCCTTGTCAAAATCTCAAACTATCCCTTTAATATGGAGGCAATTACAGTCATTGGAACTAATTACAGGGTTTTTTCTGTATAGAAAAGTCTTAGGCGACCCGTCGAATTGGTACTTTTTGGCATGGAAAAACTGTTTCAGTGTCAACTTAAATGAGCATAACCAGATAGAAAGCAAGCAGAAAATATATTGAACTCATTTTTTCTTTTTTTTGTAATAGTGTCTTTGGGAAATAACAATCATATAAAAACTAGACAGTCAAGAAGAATCCAAAATGTAAAAAAAAACGAGCATTCAGAGCAGATGTTGAGCAGAGGAGCAGAGCGTGAACTGCAGGAAATGATCTTTAAAACTGCAAACGTATCTCTCAGCTCCATGCCAAACAGTACAATTGCTGTAAATTTGATTCAAAACAGCAGCATTTTCTCTATGCCACCAAGCTACCTTTCTACCTCATAGAGTTTACCTCTTCCAACGAACTGTAGGGAGGTCAAAGTAATGGAACTGTCTACCAAATATATTCATTTTAAAATGTTGATTATTTCTACTTGCCATTATCATTCACCTGATGATAAGACAAGACATGATTTCTTTGTTGTAACATGTGATGGGTCGCCTGCTTACCTGGGTGGGAGACCCTGGGGAAGTAAAGTTTGAAAACAACTGGCCAGGTGGCCCTGGCAGGTTCCACACAGTGCACCTGCTACACCGACCGCATCTATACTGCTCTGCATTATACCTTGAACCATGGAGACTGGGCTAGGTTTATAGCTTACCCCTGTCACACTGACTATCGTAGCCTAAAACATAGAATACTAGTCCCCTGTCGTAGTCTGGAACATAGAATACTAGTCCCCTGTCGTAGTCTGGAACATAGAATACTAGTCCCCTGTCATAGTCTGGAACATAGAATACTAGTCCCCTGTCATAGTCTGGAACATAGAATACTAGTCCTCTGTCATAGTCTGGAACATAGAATACTAGTCCCCTGTCGTAGTCTGGAACATAGAATACTAGTCCCCTGTCATAGTCTGGAACATAGAATACTAGTCCTCTGTCGTAGTCTGGAACATAGAATACTAGTCCCCTGTCGTAGTCTGGAACATAGAATACTAGTCCCCTGTCGTAGTCTGGAACATAGAATACTAGTCCCCTGTCGTAGTCTGGAACATAGAATACTAGTCCCCTGTCGTAGTCTGGAACATAGAATACTAGTCCCCTGTCGTAGTCTGGAACATAGAATACTAGTCCCCTGTCGTAGTCTGGAACATAGAATACTAGTCCCCTGTCGAAGCCACCAGGAAGGCAAGCTAGATCACGCATATTACCCACAGTGCTTTGGAGGATATTAGGAGCCAAACACTGTGTTTAGTGGGTGGATGGGCTTTGTGGGAATTTGTGAATCTGTTTTGTCTCTTTTTTTCTATCACAAAGGTTTGGGTTTCTTTGATGTTAGGGAGTGTTCCGATAGGCAGGTAGAGGTAAGAAAGGAAAGGAAGAAAGAAAGAAAAAAAAGACTAGGTGAAACCTTATTTGATGCCTCATATCAAAGGAGGTCACTTAGAGCTAGAGGGGAAATGGACATTATGATGAGGATTCACAACATACAGTCAGTTGTATTGTGTGCAGCCTGGCTGACAGCAGTGGAATCAATCTATAGCAAGAGGACTCTTGATATCTCCTGAAGTGATAATTTGTACTTAATCTGTTGTTTTCTGGTACTGTCTTTTTGCTAGCTATGGCCATCCACTTTATGTGCGGTCTGTCTTCCAGTGGCCGACTTGGTGTGTGAACTGCTGACTACTCATAATTTGCAGTGGATTCTTCACACATCAACCTCGATTATGGGGCAGGACAATTTGTGACTGATGTGGTTTTGATAATCAGAGTTTGTATTGGAGAGAGAGTGGTTTCTCCTCTCTTACATGATCAGAACATATTACTGGAAAGTGTGCTCTTCACCTCAGCAAGGTAATTAACAATTAGTGTTCGTACTTCAAACTCCCCTGTTTTGTTAGCGGCAGCTGTAAGCGGCGGTCGTGTCATTGGCGGTCTCGTTGCCGAAAACAAAGACTATCGGCTAAACAAAGACTGTTCTGACGAATTGTTCCGTGGAGTAATTTGAGGAAGGAAACAGAGGAAGACTCCACTCTCTCACTTCAGCATCTTACCTCGTTATTTTCATATGGCTCTTTTTGCAGCTTTGTCAACTTTGTGTGTGTTTTCTATACCTGTTCACCCTTCTCCATGTAGGCTTTACAGACGCTCCCCACCCCTTGGCTGCAACCCTTCTAATTTAGTGTACCCGGCACACACAACCCATGTGGAATTCCTGGTCTCTGGCATTGGTTGGAACTGCCGATCTGCGGTCAAGAATGCCAAGTTCATCTCAGCCTATGCTGCCCTTCAGACTGTAGACTTGTTGGTCCTGACGGAGACATGGATCCAGAGAACACTGCTACTCCAACTGCACTCTCTTCATCTGACTACGTGTTCTCTCATAGTCTGAGAGCTTCTGGTCGTCACAGTGGTGGCACAGGGTACTCATTTTTCATAAGTGGAGATTTTATTTTTACTTATTTTACCACTCACCTGTCCATCTCCTCATTTGAATTCCATGCTGTCACATTCACTTGTCAACTCAAGCTTAACATTGCTCTCATCTATCGCCCCCCAGTTGCCCTTAGAGTTCCTCAATGAGCTTGACACCTTGATAAGCTAATTTCCTGACGATGGCGCACTGCCCATCGTACTGGGCGACTTCAACCTCCCAATATTTGACTTCGATTAATTTCTTTACACCTCTTTCTTTTCCCTCCTTGCCTCTTGACTTCACACTTTCCCAGTCCCCCCACTCACAAGGCAGGAAATATGCTTGACCTCATCTTTACTAAAGGCTGTTCGTCTTCTAATCTCAACGCAGTCCCCCTCCAGCTCTCCGATCACTACTTTGTTTCCTTTTCTGTCTCACTCTCCTCCAACCCTAACCACGCAGCCCCTACCCAGAGGATCATGCACCATCACAATCTTTGCGCTCTTTCACACTACTCTCTGCTTTTCTATCCTATCCTCTCTCCCTTCTGCTAAATCTTTCTCCATCTTGTCTCCTGATTCTGCCTGTTCAACCATACTTTCCTTCATTTCCGTATCCTATGACTGTGGCAAGGCGAGTGACAACTAAAGTTCCGGAGGACCTATCGTCCCTTCACTCCCTCCTCTTGTCACACCCTGGTCAAAGTATTTTGTGTTTATCTTTATTTATTTGGTCAGGCCAGGGTGTGGCATGGGTTTTTGTATGTGGTGTGTATGTGTGGGGATTGTAGCTAGTGGGGTGTTCTAGCTAAGTCTATGGCTGTCTGAAGTGGTTCTCAATCAGAGGCAGGTGTTTATCGTTGTCTCTGATTGGGAACCATATTTAGGCAGCCATATTCTTTGAGTTTGTCGTGGGTGATTGTCCTTAGTGTCCTGATGTCATTGTTCTGTGTTAGGATACACAAGTATAGGCTGTTTCGGGTTTTGTTAAGTTTATTGTTTTGGTAGTGTTTGTGTTTAGTGTGTTAATTCATTAAACATGGATTGCAATAGACACGCCGCATTTTGGTCCGACTCTCCTTCTCATACAGAAAACCGTTACAGAATCACCCACAACCAACGGACCAAGCAGCGTGTCAACAGGCAGGAACAGCCCAAAGTGGAGTACAGTATGGACTATACTTCTTGGGAGGAGATAGACAGGTGGGCGGTCGACCCAGGGAGAGTGCCGGAGCCCGCCTGGGATTCGATGGAGCAGTGCGCGGAAGGATATAGGAGAATGGAGTTTGCGAAGCAAGCAAGGCGGCGCGGACGGAGGCCCCATAGTCAGCCCCAAACATTTCTTGGGGGGGGGCTCAGGGAGAGTGTGGCAGAGTCAGGAGCCAGACCTGAGCCAACTCTCCCTGTTTATCGTGAGGAGCCAAGGAGGAGACCAGAGCCGGTGTTGGAGGTGAGCGAAACAGAGACTGTGAAGGAGTTAATGGGGAAATTGGAGGAGAGAGAAATGAGGGAGTTGCTGTGTTGGTGTTTTAAACATGGAATTCGCCCGACGGAGCGTGTCGGGGATTTGATGGCACCTGGGTCAGCGCTCCATACTCGTCCTGAGGTGCGTGTTAGTCGGCTGGTGAAGATGGTGCCAGTCTCACGTACCAGGCCTCCTGTGCACCTCCCTAGCCTTGCACGTCCTGTGCCAGCACCGCTCTCAAGATCTCCAGTACGCCTTCACGGTCTAACCCATCCTGTGCCACCTCCACACCCCAGCCCTCCGGTAGCAGCTCCCCGCACCAGGCTTCCTGTGCGTGTCCTCGGCCCAGTACCACCAGTGCCAGCACCACGCATCAGGCCTACAGTGCGCCTCGCCTGTCCAGCGCTGTCGGAGCCCTCCTCCTCTCCAGCGCTGTCGGAGTCTCCCGCCTGTTTAGCGCTGTTAGAGCATTCCTTCTCTACAGCGCTGCCGGAGTCTCCCGCCTGTTCAGAACTGCCAGTTAGCATAGAGCTGCCAGTTAGCATAGAGCTGCCAGTCTGCAAGGAGCTGCCAGTCTGCAAGGAGCTGCCAGTCTGCAAGGAGCTGCCAGTCTGCAAGGAGCTGCCAGTCTGCAAGGAGCCGCCAGAGCTGCCTGTCTGCAGGATGCCGCCAAAGCTGGCAGTCTGCAAGGAGCCGCCAGAGCTGCCAGTCTGCAAGGAGCCGCCAGAGCTGCCAGTCAGTATGGAGCAGCCAGGGCCGCCAGTCAGCATGGAGCAGCCAGGGCCGCCAGTCAGCATGGAGCAGCCAGGGCCGCCAGTCAGCATGGAGCAGCCAGGGCCGCCAGTCAGCATGGAGCAGCCAGTCAGCATGGAGCAGCCAGTCAGCATGGAGCAGCCAGAGCAGCCAGTCAGCATGGAGCAGCCAGAGCAGCCAGTCAGCATGGAGCAGCCAGAGCTGCCAGTCAGCATGGAGCAGCCAGTCAGCATGGAGCAGCCAGAGCTGCCAGTCAGCATGGAGCAGCCAGTCAGCATGGAGCAGCCAGAGCTGCCAGTCAGCATGGAGCAGCCAGTCAGCATGGAGCAGCCAGAGCTGCCAGTCATCATGGAGCAGCCAGTCAGCATGGAGCAGCCAGAGCTGCCAGTCGACCAGACTCTTCCAGATCTGCCAGTCGACCAGACTCTTCCAGATCTGCCAGTCGACCAGACTCTTCCAGATCTGCCAGTCGACCAGACTCTTCCAGATCTGCCAGTCGACCAGACTCTTCCAGATCTGCCAGTCGACCAGACTCTTCCAGATCTGCCAGTCGACCAGACTCTTCCAGATCTGCCAGTCGACCAGACTCTTCCAGATCTGCCAGTCGACCAGACTCTTCCAGATCTGCCAGTCGACCAGACTCTTCCAGATCTGCCAGTCGACCAGACTCTTCCAGATCTGCCAGTCGACCAGACTCTTCCAGATCCGCCAGTCGACCAGACTCTTCCAGATCTGCCAGTCGACCAGACTCTTCCAGATCTGCCAGTCGACCAGACTCTTCCAGATCCGCCAGTCGACCAGACTCTTCCAGATCCGCCAGTCGACCAGACTCTTCCAGATCCGCCAGTCGACCAGACTCTTCCAGATCCGCCAGTCGACCAGACTCTTCCAGATCTGCCAGTCGACCAGACTCTTCCAGATCTGCCAGTCGACCAGACTCTTCCAGATCTGCCAGTCGACCAGACTCTTCCAGATCTGCCAGTCGACCAGACTCTTCCAGATCTGCCAGTCGACCAGACTCTTCCAGATCTGCCAGTCGACCAGACTCTTCCAGATCTGCCAGTCAGCCAGGATCTGCCAGTCAGCCAGGATCTGCCGAAACCACCAGCCAGCCAGGTAGATTCATCAACCTGCCTGAGCTTCCTCTCACTCCTGAGCTTCCTCTCACTCCTGAGCTTCCCCTCAGTCCCGAGCTGCCTCAGTCCCGAGCTGCCCCTCAGTCCCGATCTGCTCCTCAGTCCAGTGGGGTTCTGGGTGAGGACTACTAGGCCATGGTCGGCGGCGAGGGTGGACTATCCAGGGACGCGAGGAGAAGGGACTAAGACATTGATTGAGTGGGGTCCACGTCCCGCGCCGGAGCCGCCACCATGGACAGACGCCCACCCGGACCCTCCCTATTGTTTTGAGGTGCGTTCGGGAGTCCGCACCTTAGGGGGGGGGTTCTGTCACACCCTGGTCAAAGTATTTTGTGTTTATCTTTATTTATTTGGTCAGGCCAGGGTGTGGCATGGGTTTTTGTATGTGGTGTGTATGTGTGGGGATTGTAGCTAGTGGGGTGTTCTAGCTAAGTCTATGGCTGTCTGAAGTGGTTCTCAATCAGAGGCAGGTGTTTATCGTTGTCTCTGATTGGGAACCATATTTAGGCAGCCATATTCTTTGAGTTTGTCGTGGGTGATTGTCCTTAGTGTCCTGATGTCATTGTTCTGTGTTAGGATACACAAGTATAGGCTGTTTCGGGTTTTGTTAAGTTTATTGTTTTGGTAGTGTTTGTGTTTAGTGTGTTAATTCATTAAACATGGATTGCAATAGACACGCCGCATTTTGGTCCGACTCTCCTTCTCATACAGAAAACCGTTACACCTCTCTACCTTCTCTTCTTCGTATCCGCTGCTAAAACCACTTTCTATCACTCTAAATTTCAAGCTTCTACCTCTAACGGTAGGAAGTACTCCATCCTCTCCCTCTTTCCTTTCTTTGGATGACTTTGTCAACCACTTTGAAAATAAGGTTGATGATGAAATCCACTCCTCATTCACTCAGCCTAGTGATTCCACTGGTCCCACTCACACAACTACCGTAATTGCTGGACTATTAAGCGCACCTGAATATAAACTGCACCCACTGAATGATTAAAAGAATATGTATTTTGTACATAAATAAGCCGCACATGTCTATAAGCCGCAGGTGCCTACCGGTACATTGAAACAAATTAACTTGGTCACTATCTTCCTCCTCCTGTGCACTGAAACCACTGAAGTCATCTCCTTCGGTGTCGGAGTTGAATAGCCTCAGAATTGCTTCATCCGATGTTGGATCGTTTTCATTGTCGCTTTCGTCACTTTCATCCGGAGACAAATACCCTCGCTGAGCTCATGCTGCCCCTTCAACACGCAGCAGTCCAGCCTTTCCAAACCCGTTGATGATAGTGGATTTTTTGACAATGCTCCACGCTGTCAGGACCCACTGGCAGACTTGACCATAAGTTGCTCTTCGCATGCGGCCCATTTTAGTGAAGGATTTCTCCCCACTTGTCATCCAAGCCTCCCACTGAACAAGGAGCGCTACCTTAAATGCACGATTTACACTGATGTCGAGTGGCTGCAAATACTTTGGGCCATCTGCTTTTCTTCCTTCTGAAAGCTTTTGTGTTTTTTTTGCACTGAGTCAGTTCCTCAGGCTGCTGTTTCCAACGTCTTACCATCGACTCATTAAGGCCAAGCTCCCGTGCAGCAGCTCTATTTCCTTTTCCAACAGCCAGATCGATCGCCTTCAACTTGAAAGCTGCATCATATGCATTTCTCTGTGTCTTTGCCATGATGAGGGTGACAAAATTACTACCGTAATCAGAATGATGGGAAGTTTGAGCGCGCTCGATTTACGTCACATTATGTGACGGTGCTCAGTTTTTTGACGGCATGAATCTTGTGAAAGCGGGAAAAATCCATAAATTAGCTGCGTCATTGTATAAACCGCGAGGTTCAAAGCGTGGGAATAAAGTAGCGGCTTATAGTCCGGAAATTACGGTACCCTATGCCTTGACCTCTTTCTCCCATCTCTCTCCAGATAAAATCCTGTGACTAGCGAGGTCTGACTGCCTGACAAACTGCCCTCTCCACCCCATCACCACATCCCTGTTCCTCTGGAGACCTTCTCCTCACTACCCTCATCAACTCATCCCGACCACTAGCTGGGTCACCTCTGACTTCAAAATGGCCAGAGTCGCTCCCCTCCATAAGAAACAAACTTTCAACAACTTCTGTCATAAAACTAAAGACCAGTATCCTTAATTGATTTTATTTCCAAAACACTTGAGCATGCTGTCTCTGACCAACTTCCTCTTTCTCGGAACGATCTTCTCCACCCTAACCAGTCAGGCTTCAAGACGGGTCCATCAACCGAGACGGCCCTCCTCTGTGTCTCAAAGGATCTCCGCATTGCCAAAGCTGACTCTCTCTCCTCTTTTCTAATCCTTCTAGATCCATCCTCTGACTTCAACACCGTGAACCATCAGATCCTCCTTTCCACCCTCTCAGGTCAGGGTGTCTCAGACTCTGCCGAATCTTGGATTGCATCCTACCTGGCATGCCGCTCCTATCAGGTGACGTGGAGTGGATCTCCTTCCCAAGTTCTCTCGTGTCACCCCACTCCTCCGCACACTCCACTGGCTTCCAGTCAAAGCTCGCATCCATTTCAAGACAATGGTACTTCCTTACGGAGCAGCAAGGGGAACTGCCTGTCCCTACCATCAGGCTATGTTCAAACCCTACACCAAGTACTCTGTTCTGCCACCTCTGGTTTCTTGGCATCCCTTTGCAGTGGTTAGGTTTGTTTACTTGCAGTGGATAGGTTTGTTTACTTGCAGTGGTTAGGTTTGTTTACTTGCAGTGGATAGGTTTGTTTACTTGCAGTGGATAGAGTTTCTTTATTTGCAGTGGTTAGGTGTGTTTACTTAAAATTGGATAGAGTTTGTTTACTTGCAGTGGTTAGGTTTGTTTACTTGCAGTGGTTAGGTTTGTTTACTTGCAGTGGTTAGGTTTGTTTACTTGCAGTGGTTAGGTGTGTTTACTTAAAATTGGATAGAGTTTGTTTACTTGCAGTGGTTAGGTTTGTTTACTTGCAGTGGTTAGGTTTGTTTACTTGCAGTGGATAGAGTTTGTTTACTTGCAGTGGTTAGGTTTGTTTACTTGCAGTGGATAGAGTTTCTTTATTTGCAGTGGTTAGGTGTGTTTACTTGCATTGGCTAGAGTTTGTTTACTTGCCGTGGATAGAATTTGTTTACTTGCAGTGGGTAGGTTTGTTTACTTGCAGTGGTTAGGTTTGTTTACTTGCAGTGGATAGAGTTTGTTTACTTGCAGTGGTTAGGTGTGTTTACTTGCAGTGGATAGAGTTTCTTTATTTGCAGTGGTTAGGTTTGTTTACTTGCAGTGGATAGAGTTTCTTTATTTGCAGTGGTTAGGTTTGTTTACTTGCAGTGGATAGAGTTTGTTTACTTGCAGTGGATAGAGTTTGTTTACTTGCAGTGGATAGAGTTTGTTTACTTGCAGTGGATAGGTTTGTTTACTTGCAGTGGATAGAGTTTGTTTACTTGCAGTGGATAGGTTTGTTTACTTGCAGTGGATAGGTTTGTTTACTTGCAGTGGTTAGGTGTGTTTACTTGCAGTGGATAGAGTTTGTTTACTTGCAGTGGATAGGTTTGTTTACTTGCAGTGGATAGGTTTGTTTACTTGCAGTGGATAGAGTTTGTTTACTTGCAGTGGATAGGTTTGTTTACTTGCAGTGGATAGGTTTGTTTACTTGCAGTGGATAGGTTTGTTTACTTGCATTGGATAGGTTTGTTTACTTGCAGTGGATAGAGTTTGTTTACTTGCAGTGGATAGGTTTGTTTACTTGCAGTGGATAGGTTTGTTTACTTGCAGTGGATAGGTTTGTTTACTTGCATTGGATAGGTTTGTTTACTTGCAGTGGATAGAGTTTGTTTACTTGCAGTGGATAGGTTTGTTTACTTGCAGTGGATAGGTTTGTTTACTTGCAGTGGATAGGTTTGTTTACTTGCAGTGGATAGGTTTGTTTACTTGCATTGGATAGAGTTTGTTTACTTGCAGTGGATAGGTTTGTTTACTTGCAGTGGATAGGTTTGTTTACTTGCAGTGGATAGGTTTGTTTACTTGCAGTGGTTAGGTGTGTTTACTTAAAATTGGATAGAGTTTGTTTACTTGCAGTGGTTAGGTTTGTTTACTTGCAGTGGATAGAGTATGTTTACTTGCAGTGGATAGGTTTGTTTACTTGCAGTGGATAGGTTTGTTTACTTGCAGTGGATAGGTTTGTTTACTTGCAGTGGTTAGGTTTGTTTACTTGCAGTGGATAGGTTTGTTTACTTGCAGTGGATAGAGTTTGTTTACTTGCAGTGGATAGAGTTTGTTTACTTGCAGTGGATAGGTTTGTTTACTTGCAGTGGATAGGTTTGTTTACTTGCAGTGGATAGGTTTGTTTACTTGCAGTGGATAGGTGTGTTTACTTAAAATTGGATAGAGTTTGTTTACTTGCAGTGGTTAGGTTTGTTTACTTGCAGTGGATAGGTTTGTTTACTTGCAGTGGATAGGTTTGTTTACTTGCAGTGGATAGAGTTTGTTTACTTGCAGTGGATAGAGTTTGTTTACTTGCAGTGGATAGGTTTGTTTACTTGCAGTGGATAGGTTTGTTTACTTGCAGTGGATAGGTTTGTTTACTTGCAGTGGTTAGGTTTGTTTACTTGCAGTGGATAGGTTTGTTTACTTGCAGTGGATAGAGTTTGTTTACTTGCAGTGGATAGAGTTTGTTTACTTGCAGTGGATAGGTTTGTTTACTTGCAGTGGATAGGTTTGTTTACTTGCAGTGGATAGGTTTGTTTACTTGCAGTGGATAGAGTTTGTTTACTTGCAGTGGATAGAGTTTGTTTACTTGCAGTGGATAGGTTTGTTTACTTGCAGTGGATAGGTTTGTTTACTTGCAGTGGATAGGTTTGTTTACTTGCAGTGGATAGAGTTTGTTTACTTGCAGTGGATAGAGTTTGTTTACTTGCAGTGGATAGGTTTGTTTACTTGCAGTGGATAGGTTTGTTTACTTGCAGTGGATAGGTTTGTTTACTTGCAGTGGATAGCTGTGTTTACTTGCAGTGGTTAGGTTTGTTTACTTGCAGTGGATAGAGTTTGTTTACTTGCAGTGGATAGAGTTTGTTTACTTGCAGTGGATAGGTTTGTTTACTTGCAGTGGATAGAGTTTGTTTACTTGCAGTGGATAGGTTTGTTTACTTGCAGTGGATAGGTGTGTTTACTTGCATTGGATAGAGTTTGTTTACTTGCAGTGGATAGGTTTGTTTACTTGCAGTGGATAGGTTTGTTTACTTGCAGTGGATAGCTGTGTTTACTTGCAGTGGTTAGGTTTGTTTACTTGCAGTGGATAGAGTTTGTTTACTTGCAGTGGATAGGTTTGTTTACTTGCAGTGGATAGAGTTTGTTTACTTGCAGTGGATAGGTTTGTTTACTTGCAGTGGATAGGTTTGTTTACTTGCAGTGGATAGAGTTTGTTTACTTGCAGTGGATAGGTTTGTTTACTTGCAGTGGATAGAGTTTGTTTACTTGCAGTGGATAGAGTTTGTTTACTTGCAGTGGATAGGTGTGTTTACTTGCATTGGATAGAGTTTGTTTACTTGCAGTGGATAGGTTTGTTTACTTGCAGTGGATAGGTTTGTTTACTTGCAGTGGATAGCTGTGTTTACTTTCAGTGCTTAGGTTTGTTTACTTGCAGTGGATAGAGTTTGTTTACTTGCAGTGGATAGGTTTGTTTACTTGCAGTGGATAGAGTTTGTTTACTTGCAGTGGATAGGTTTGTTTACTTGCAGTGGATAGAGTTTGTTTACTTGCAGTGGATAGGTTTGTTTACTTGCAGTGGTTAGGTTTGTTTACTTGCAGTGGATAGAGTTTGTTTACTTGCAGTGGATAGGTTTGTTTACTTGCAGTGGATAGAGTTTGTTTACTTGCAGTGGATAGGTTTGTTTACTTGCAGTGGATAGAGTTTGTTTACTTGCAGTGGATAGAGTTTGTTTACTTGCATTGGATAGGTTTGTTTACTTGCAGTGGATAGAGTTTGTTTACTTGCAGTGGATAGGTTTGTTTACTTGCAGTGGATAGGTTTGTTTACTTGCAGTGGATAGAGTTTGTTTACTTGCAGTGGATAGGTTTGTTTACTTGCAGTGGATAGAGTTTGTTTACTTGCAGTGGATAGGTTTGTTTACTTGCAGTGGATAGGTTTGTTTACTTGCAGTGGATAGGTTTGTTTACTTGCAGTGGATAGAGTTTGTTTACTTGCAGTGGATAGGTTTGTTTACTTGCAGTGGATAGAGTTTGTTTACTTGCAGTGGATAGGTTTGTTTACTTGCAGTGGATAGGTTTGTTTACTTGCAGTGGATAGGTTTGTTTACTTGCAGTGGATAGGTTTGTTTACTTGCAGTGGATAGAGTTTGTTTACTTGCAGTGGATAGGTTTGTTTACTTGCAGTGGATAGGTTTGTTTACTTGCAGTGGATAGAGTTTGTTTACTTGCAGTGGATAGGTTTGTTTACTTGCAGTGGATAGGTTTGTTTACTTGCAGTGGTTAGGTTTGTTTACTTGCAGTGGTTAGGTTTGTTTACTTGCAGTGGATAGGTTTGTTTACTTGCAGTGGATAGAGTTTGTTTACTTGCAGTGGATAGGTTTGTTTACTTGCAGTGGATAGGTTTGTTTACTTGCAGTGGATAGGTTTGTTTACTTGCAGTGGATAGGTTTGTTTACTTGCAGTGGATAGAGTTTGTTTACTTGCAGTGGATAGGTTTGTTTACTTGCAGTGGATAGGTTTGTTTACTTGCAGTGGATAGAGTTTGTTTACTTGCATTGGCTAGAGTTTGTTTACTTGCATGTATGCAAACACGCACACTCTTTCTGAGCCAAAGTGAGCTGCTTTGAAAGGCAGCAGAGTCTGAAACAATTGAGAGAAACAATTAATTCTCAGCCAATCTTCCTGTTTTTGTGAGTATTGAGGACACAGCTATACTGTACCATACAATAGAGAAGACTTAATGTGCTTTTCTGTGCATTGATTCGCTCTCTGAATGCAGCCATTGTCATCTCCTAAGGGTAATTGACTTGGCGTTCCTTTCCTCCTGTCGTTACAATGTCACAGCTCTTAATATAATCCTTAGACAAGCATCACTTTACATTTGACATTGTCCTTTGTTACGATGCCCAGGCACTGCACGGTTTAAATAGGCTCTCAATGTATGTGACAGAATGAGATACCACACATTGATTTTTTTATAATCCCCCTCTGAAATGAATGGCTTTCGTTTGTTTGAGAGAGAGTGAGAGTAAGAGTGAGAGTGAGAGTGAGAGAGATTTATCTTTTTCGAGAGAATGTTTTGTGGTGGCATGTAGCCTAGTGGTTAGAGCGTTGGGCCAGGAACCCGAAAGATTGCTGGTTTGAATCCCCGAGGTAACAATCTGTTGTTCTGCCCCTGAACAAGGCACTGTTCCTAGGCCGTCATTGTAAATACGAATTTGTTTTTAACTGGCTTGCCTAGTGTCACGTTCTGACCTTAGTTCCTTTGTTATGTCTTTGTTTTAGGTTGATCAGGGCGTGAGTTGGGGTGGGTAGTCTATGTTCTTTTTTTCTATGTGTTTGGCCTAGTATGGTTCTCAATCAGAGGCAGGTGTCGTTAGTTGTCTCTGATTGAGAATCATACTTAGGTAGCCTTTTCCCACCTGTATTTGGTGGGTGATTTTCGGTCTTTCACTTTGTTTTGTTATTCAGTGTTCAGTTGATTTATTAAATATTAACACGGACACATACCACGCTGCGCATTGGTCCGATCTTGACTACTCCTCGTCAGATGACGAGGAGAATCGTTACACCTAGGTAAATAAAATTAATTCAATAGCCTTTTTTTAACTCCTAGCAACCAGACATTTCATTAATATGCCACTGTGTGCAGCTGTGTGTGTGTCTGTGTGTGTGTGTGTGTGTCTGTGTGTGCAGCTGTGTGTGTGTCTGTCTGTGTGTCTGTGTGTGTGTCTGTGTGTGCAGCTGTGTGTGTGTCTGTGTGTTTGTCTGTGTGTGCAGCTGTGTGTGTGTCTATGTGTGCAGCTGTGTGTGTGCAGCTGTGTGTGCAGCTGTGTGTGTGTGTGTGTGTGTGTGCAGCTGTGTGTGTGTGCAGCTGTATGTGCAGCTGTGTGTGTGTGTGTGTGTGTGTGTGTGTGTGTCTGTGTGTGTGTGCAGCTGTGTGTGTGTGTGTGTGTGTGTCATTATAATGATTAAATATGTTAACTGTCCAACTGTCCACTGTCCAATCACTGGCAAGTATGAGTAAATTATGCTTGACCCTACAGTAGATGCTGTTGATGACGCTCAACATGTTGATGACATTGGTGTAATGCTCTGCATCTGAAAAACGGCATATTTTCTCATGTGTGTTAGTAGCGAGGGTAAGGGTTAAGTTGTGTGTTTGAACAGAGGGTAAGGGTTGAGTTGTGTGTTTGTACAGAGGGTTGAGTTGTGTGTTTGTACAGAGGGTTGGAGTTGAATTGTGTGTTTGTACAGAGGGTTAGGGTTGTGTTTGTGCTTTGTGTTAGTACAAAGTTAACGTCTCAGAGGAGATATGTGTGGCTGGCTACATCCAAGATTCACATTTGATGTTATCCAGGTTATCAACGCACCCACGCGTGCACGTGCACACGCACACAGACAGACACACACACGCAGAGTCACAGCGTTTTGTTTTGTGTTTTCTGATTTGGACCAGAAATCCCACAAAGAATATCAAAGAGAGAGAGAGAGAGATTGTGTCAACACCTCCATAGTGTGTAACCAGGAATGCAAACCATAAATGAGAGGTAGACGGATACACAGAGACTGACAAAGGGAGGAACAAATAGACACAGGAACAGAGAGACAGACAGACAGATTAACAGACTTTCACAGATGTTGTAGAATCTTAATCTTTACACCAACCACTTCACCTCATTTTACCCTGCCTGCAACCCTGCCTGCAACCCTGCCTGCAACCCTGCCTGGAACCCTGCCTGCAACCCTGCCAGCAACCCTGCCAGCAACCCTGCCTGCAACCCTGCCTGCAACCCTGCCTGCAACCCTGCCTGCAACCCTGCCAGCAACCCTGCCAGCAACCCTGCCTGCAACCCTGCCTGCAACCCTGCCTGCAACCCTGCCTGCAACCCTGCCTGCAACCCTGCAGCACAGCAAAGAAGTGTCACTTCCCATTGCCAAAGCAGGACAATTACCCTTAAACAACTCTTAACTTAAGATTGTAGCAGACTCCCTTATCCAGAGCGATTTACAGTAGTGAGTGCATTTATATTCATATTTTGGTCCTGGCATTGGAAGTGCAATGCTCTACCGACTGAGTCACACAGGACCAGAGCTTTGATAACACAAGGCCGCTGCTTTATACCACAGTGAACCCAATGGGACATGAAGGCACGTCTCGCTCTGAGGCCATGCTGCACAGTTATCTTCAGTATTACATATGGAGTAGCAGGCTCTAATTGATTAACGATATTACCCTTATTCCCGTGCCATTGATTTAAATGGGCCAAGTAATAGAAGTGATCAGTCAAAGGAAAATCTACAGAGTGGCCAACCAACTACTCTACCAGAACAGAGAGTGGTTGGCCAACCAGCTACTCTACCAGAACAGAGAGTGGTTGGCCAACCAGCTACTCTACCAGAACAGAGAGTGGTTGGCCAACCAGCTACTCTACCAGAACAGAGAGTGGTTGGCCAACCAACTACTCTACCAGAACAGAGAGTGGTTGGGCAACCAGCTACTCTACCAGAACAGAGAGTGGTTGGCCAAACAGCTACTCTACCAGAACAGAGAGTGGTTGGCCAAGCAACTACTCTACCAGAACAGAGAGTGGTTGGCCAAGCAACTACTCTACCAGAACAGAGAGTGGTTGGCCAACCAACTACTCTACCAGAACAGAGAGTGGTTGGCCAACCAACTACTCTACCAGAACAGAGAGTGGTTGACCAACCAGCTACTCTACCAGAACAGAGAGTGGTTGGCCAACCAGCTACTCTACCAGAACAGAGAGTGGTTGGTCACCGTGGTTGCGTTCACACGGAGGCAAAGAGACCAAGCTGCAATAACGAAGCAAAGGTTGTGATTGTTGTTTCTCCCGATAATGTTTTTTTCCTGATAATGGTTTCTCTCGATAATGGTTTCTCCCGATAAGCGATTCTCTTGATAATGGTTTCTCCCGATAATGGTTTCTCCTGATAATGGTTTCTCCCGGTAATGGTTTCTCCTGGTAATGGTTTCTCCTGATAATGGTTTCTCCTGTTAATGGTTTCTCCTGATAATGGTTTCTCCTGATAATGGTTTCTACTGATAATGGTTTCTCCTGTTAATGGTTTCTTCTGATAATGGTTTCTCCCCCTCCTTGGTTCACAGCAACGTATTATATTCCAAGCCAATCTTAGACTATTAGCTATTAAAATTGTTCACACTTAAATGCTTTTTAATTAATTCAGCCACTTGACAAAATACAAAAGCCATGAAATTGCTAAAGAGTTTTATGGGAGAATCTCCGGAGAGGATCTTTACTGTTCACAGGGTTGAATTGACTGTGAACCAAATTGAAAAATACCCCAATACTGGGTCCACGGGATGTTGCTTATTTGGTTTAATGACTCAAACACAGACTCAAACTATTTCACAACCAAGTTCAAGTGTTTTATACTGCAATAATTAAGGAAGGACAGCAGGAGCATGGCTTGAACCAATGACCCTCCGGTTCTGGAGGAAGTATACTACCAGCTGTACCATAAAGATCCATGTTACAGTGTCATCATGTTCCTATGCACAACATTCTTTTTTTTCTGGAGTGCATTTTGAGTGTACATTTTTTGAAGCCAAAGAGCAACACACTATAATATGAATAGATGTGCAGAGTCAGTAGATTGATCAGGACAACGTGTTTTACACATTCATTCTCTGGGTGCTTGGGACGTTTTTAAAGCTGTTGTAATGGACGGAAATGTGTCTTTTGCAAAGCCGCCTCCTGCCATCGATCGGAGTAAAAACAGAACACTCTTTGTCTGTCAATCAATCCATCCATTGTCACCTCAGCTGAGAACAAGCAGACATCATCATCTTATGTCCTGCCTCCCTGGCCACGAAGATGATTCTCTGTAAAGAGTGCTCTAGGATAACATCTGATATGTGGTGCTGCTGAGTTGCGTGTTCAGTCTTCTCTCAGAGATGAGAGAGTGTAAATGTCACGTTCTGACCTTAGTTCCTTTGTTTTGTCTTTTTTTTAGTATGGTCAGGGCGTGAGTTGGGTGGGTTGTCTACGTTAGTTTGTCTATGTTTTTGTATTTCTGTGTTTGGCCTGGTATGGTTCTCAATCAGAGGCAGCTGTCAATCGTTGTCCCTGATTGAGAACCATATTTAGGCAGCCTGTTTTCCATTGTGTTTTGAGGGTGGTTGTTTTCAGTCTGTGTGTGTCTACACCAGACAGAACTGTTTCGGTTGTTTCTTTGTTGTTTTGTTATTCAGTGTTCAGTTTGGATTATTATTAAAAATCATCAGCACTTACCTTACCACGCTGCACCTTGGTCCTCACCTTCTTCCCACGACAGCCGTTACAAACTGCATGAAGTCTATTGCACAAATCAAGCCACTTTCCACTTGGTTTGCTCTTGTACCAATCTACTTCTATCTATACTGAACAAAAATATAAACACAAACGTGAAGAATTTATTTGGGTTGCAATTTCTGAGGCTGGTAACTCTAATTACTCTAACTAATAACTCTAACTTATCCTCTGCAGCAGAGGTAACTCTGGGTCTTCCTTTCCTGTGGCGGTCCTCATGAGAGACAGTTAACTCTAATGAACTTATCCTCTGCAGCAGAGGTAACTCTGGGTCTTCCTTTCCTGTGGCGGTCCTCATGAGAGCCAGTTAACTCTAATGAACTTATCCTCTGCAGCAGAGGTAACTCTGGGTCTTCCTTTCCTGTGGCGGTCCTCATGAGAGCCAGTTAACTCTAATGAACTTATCCTCTGCAGCAGAGGTAACTCTGGGTCTTCCTTTCCTGTGGCGGTCCTCATGAGATCCAGTTTCATCACAGCAGAGGTAACTCTGGGTCTTCCTTTCCTGTGGTGGTCCTCATGAGAGACAGTTCACTCTAATGAACTTATCCTCTGCAGCAGAGGTAACTCTGGGTCTTCCTTTCCTGTGGTGGTCCTCATGAGAGACAGTTAACTCTAATGAACTTATCCTCTGCAGCAGAGGTAACTCTGGGTCTTCCTTTCCTGTGGTGGTCCTCATGAGAGACAGTTCACTCTAATGAACTTATCCTCTGCAGCAGAGGTAACTCTGGGTCTTCCTTTCCTGTGGTGGTCCTCATGAGAGACAGTTAACTCTAATGAACTTATCCTCTGCAGCAGAGGTAACTCTGGGTCTTCCTTTCCTGTGGTGGTCCTCATGAGATCCAGTTTCATCATAGCGCTTGATGTTTTTATTTGACTGCACTTGAAAAAACATTCAAAGTTCTTGACATTTTCCTGATTGACTGATCTTCATGTCTTCACACCGCTCAGCTGTCGAAGGCACTACATTTCAGTACTTGATGCGTCACTACAGACCCTGGTTCGAATCCAGGCTGTATCACAACCGGCCGTGATTGGGAGTCCCACAGCATGGCGCACAATTAGCCCAGCGTTGTCCGGGTTTGGCCGGTGTAGGCCGTCATTGTAAATAAGAATTTGTTAACTTAACTGACTTGACTAGTTAAGTAAAATACAAATATATATATTTAAAGTAATGATGGACTGTCATTTCACTTTGCTTAATTGAGCTGTTCTTGCCATAATATGAACTTGGTCTTTTACCAAATAGGACTATCTTCTGTATACCACCCCTACCTTGCCACAACACAACTGATTGTCTCAAACGCATTAAGAAAGAAAGAAATTCCACAAATGTGACTCACCACCTGGACTCGGTCTTATGGAGCAACATTTCAAATTGTGTTTTTTACATTGGATAAAAGTAGAGACTCAGAGCTACAAAATGATATATCATACACTACAGTTGAGGAACAATGGGAAAGTAATTCTGCATTGAAAGTTGATCAACTTGTAAACTCACTTTTGAGAAAATGGCCTTTGAATGTTTTGGTATCTAGTAAAGAGCTCTTCTTTGTATACACCCATTCAGCATCGTTCAAACCCTCTTAATTAAGCTTTAGCCCCACCCATCGCGTTTTGCTCTCGGAGTGCACACTTGACGCTCTGGCCAATTATTTGTTTACCTCCGGATAACATGAAAACAGCCTAACAAGCTCTGCTGGAAACAATTTCATTACGCTTTTCTGTCAAAATTAGAAATGTGCAATATCTGAAAATGTAGCTATCTTACCTGTACACATCATCATGCGTTGTGTGTTCGCGTCTCCCTGTCAGGAATGCTATACCATGGTTGCCCTTAGTTTGACGATGTAATCCGGAGACAGGCGTTTCCTCCATCTCTTTTAGCTATCATACTCTAATTCCACTGATTTCAAAACTCAGTCCTCCAGAAAGTGGAGAGCAACACGTATGCAGCTCCACTACACAATACATTAAAGAACACGCTGCGTTAGACGGGATCACCAACACAGACTGATGAGCTCAAAAAGACGGAAGCCTTGGCAGACCAATTCTAACTCACCTCTTGACATGTCCAGCCCACTCATTATCTCAGCCAATCATGGCTAGCGGTAAGGTTGATGACTTTTTTTCTCTGTCTTAACCAACAAGTCTCATAATTTAACAATTGTATTTGTATTTACAGGTGGAATATACGTTTTTTATTATTAAAGCACTTGAAAGTGCACATGTTCGAGAAGGCATTTCTGTCAAAAAGTACATTTTGATTTAAAAAAAATTACGTTCAAATGGCTCTCCTGTGAAGTAGTGACCCGCGACATCGGTCTAGTTTCCTGAATCAGGTCACAAATGAACTTTTAACAAGGCACACCTGTTAATTGAAATGCATTCCAGGTGTCTTCCTCATGAATCTGGATGAGGGAATTCCAAGAGGGTGCAACGCTGTCAT
The DNA here is from genome assembly GCF_013265735.2 of Oncorhynchus mykiss. Lineage (NCBI taxonomy): Eukaryota > Metazoa > Chordata > Actinopteri > Salmoniformes > Salmonidae > Oncorhynchus > Oncorhynchus mykiss. Next base: position 9,553,847 of record NC_048579.1, on the reverse strand, counting down.
CAAGGCAAAGGGTGGCTACTTTGAAGAATCTCAAGTAAAATATATTTTTTGATTTGGTGAAAACTTTTTGGGTTACTACATATGTGTTATTTCGTAGTTTGATGTCTTCTACAATGTAGAAAATAGCAAAAATAAAGAAAAACCCTTGAAAGAGGAGATGTGTCCAAACTTTTGGCTGGTTCTGTAATTGCAATGATTATAGCGAATACATTCGCAAGGCACTGTATAGAGAATATGCTCCTTGATAATCGAAAACCAATTCTAAAACACAAATCAAAATATCACATCATATTCAGGCAGGAGCTAAAGCACAGCCAATCACGGCCTTGATAAATCTGCTCTCCTGTAAAGAATGATGATGTGAAATAAAAACACCCTGCTTTCAAATTAAGATAATTTCTTCATGTAATGCAAGAAAATCCACCAAACATCGTCTCCTCTACCCTCTAGTCGAAGGATCAAAGCCTGCAGCAAATTAAAGAATATTCTCCTGAATCCGGGCACTGAGCCAGAGACTGAGTCTGCTGGCACTGCCAACCTGGAGGATTCCAGCTATTTATTTTGGTTCTTTTTTTTTGTTTGGCTCGCAGGAGACACAGAAAGGAAATGTATTCAGGAATCGGCAGAGGGAGGTCAACACCTTCAAACACAGCAATTAAACCTACAGTCAAAGATTTCCGTTTCGGATATTTGGATCGCAAAGAAAAGAACAAGTCATAGTCAGTACTCAATCGTAGTTTTAGAAATAAACTAATTAAAAGGCAAAAAGTAATTAATTTTCCAGCACACAAGGCCTATTCACCCCTTTGCTCTCCAAGGAGGCTGGGTGTTTAAATGTATTTTAGTAGACATTCTTATCCAGAGCAACTTACAGGACCAATGAGGGTTAAGTGACTTGCTCAAAGGCACAGCAACAGATTATTCACCTAGGGGATTCAAACCAAATACCTTTTTGTTACTGGCCCAATGCTGTTAACTGCTAGGCTACCTACCAACCTGTTGAGTAATTGAGTGTAAAACCGCTTCATTAAATCAATCAGCTGTCTGCTCTGCCCCATGCCAGCAGCAGCAGCACAGGTGTCTTACATTGTTACAGTACGTAGTAGCAATTGTTGTTCTGTAACTGTAGGCCTACATAACTCACTGCTGACTAATTGGTGTTAGATCCTTTACGGATGAGAATACATTCTCGCCTAAACAGCAACCTTCTGGGATGTAGAAAACAAGTGAAGAAGAATAGAGTCTGAGAAGTCATTTCAATATGTAGACACTGTAAAGTGCTAATATATTATTGTACAAGGTAATTAGTTCACACCTGCCACCTTTTAGTGTTAAATCTACATAACATTAAAGTGATGGAAGACCACCAGTATGTCTTACAGCCACAACTACAAGATCATCTAGCATACATCTGCTGCCCCTGCTACATCTACATAATAAACAATAGGGGTCCTCACCCAAGAAGTATGTATCCAGGATTACCCAGAGGACACCTCCGCAGTCCCTCTCTCCCTGCCTGATTAATGATGTTGTTTCTGGAAAACACTGGAGCATCTGGTGCCTTCTGTCTTCCTCAATACTATTATCCCTCCCATGGGACCCAGCCAACCATGACACCACACAGACTGACCTCTCCGGAGGGCAGAGCCAGCCAGCCACAGCGATAGCACCACACAGACTGACCTCTCCAGAGGGCAGAGCCAGCCAACCATGACACCACACAAACTGACCTCTCCAGAGGGCAGAGCCAGCCAGCCACAACCATGACACCACACAGACTAACCTCTCCAGTGGGCAGAGCCAGCCAACCATGACACCACACAAACTGACCTCTCCGGAGGGCAGAGCCAGCCAACCATGACACCACACAAACTGACCTCTCCAGAGAGCAGAGCCAGCCAGCCACAGCCATGACACCACACAGACTGACCTCTCCAGAGGGCAAAGCCAGCCAGCCACAACCATGACACCACACAGACTGACCTCACCGGAGGGCGGAGGTCAAAGATTATATGTACCTACCAGAGCGTCATGCTCAGTGGGGTTTTCTCTTGCACCCATCCCGCTGCACTGTATGACACTGTCATGAACCTACTGTGTAAAAAAACCAGGCCAGGAAGTTAAAGACTGTTCCTAAGAATGGGGGACGAGAATTCTGTAGGCTGTCAATCAGGAGAGAAAGGGGGAATAGTTATTAATGGAGGATAGGATGGAAACGAGTGTCATGACTCTCCTGTGAAGATCTGAAGGATCAGGTTACAGTGGGTCCGCTCTACAGCGCCCTCTCTCTCCCTCAGAGGTGGAGGGGGCCACTTTATGGCAGTCATAAAATACTGTGCTTCTGGGCTCTGTAGTATCAAGATCGGAATGTGACTGTTGAACACACAGACAGTTGGGCATCAAAAGGTTGAATAATTGAACAGTATTTCTGTATTGGAGTGGTCCGTGCACATTTCAGGAACAGTCATATCGATTTTGTTTCATTTGGTGACCTCATGAAGGACAGGACACACACATTACTGTTTCTTTGTATACACTTCTCAGTTATGGGGTTTGCATCTGAATGTTGTATAAAATAAATGATTAAGCATAAGAATACTTTTGGAAAGGTATGTGATGTTAGTTTTCTCAGTGAGAATTGTTTTTCATGGTAACTTGTGATCAGTCAGAGGCCACTGACAAAATGTACATTAGACCAGAAAACATGGAAACTGACCCTACATGTTGAAATGCTTGGCAACTCTACCAAAGGACAAGACCAGAGAACATGGAGATCATTCCCACGTTGAAATGGCTAAGAAATCTACAAACTAAAGAACAATTATTCAGGCTGCAGCTGTTTAAGTACTTTAGTCTGGTAAAAGCAACCGGTCGAACGACTGAATGGTACTCTGACGTATCCATTATAACAAGCTATAAATACGAAATACTTTGATCTCTGGTGGACAAACCAGAGGCATTTTGTCGACTGACTATCCAGCAGACGGACCGGCGATCGCAGAGAGGGACAACAAAGGCATACACTTGTAAATATGTAAATTGCAATTTCTTTTCGAATGAGCGGTTGTTCATGTTCAAAATATTAGCATTTCCATGAGTTTATTTAACAACTCTGAATTTCTCACTCTTGAGCTGTCCCCACCCCTTTCCTTTGTCTACCAAGCCGTCATATCGGTTTGTGTCATGTCAGTAACCAATGTATAACTATTGCCTGTGTGTGTTCATGTAACTATGTGATTAATTAGTTAGTTATAAATAAATAATTAAGCTAATTTGTATAACACTGATTCATGATGGATTTGCGCAGATATCCAAGGGTTTGCAACATTCACAAACGAGACTGATGAGGTAGCAATACGTTAATAGAAGACTGTAATCGATAAGATGATAAAATATCTGAAGAGTTATTTTCGGGAAATTGCAAGTCTATAAACAACAGTTTCCCGTGGTGCCCCAACTTCCTAGTTAATTACTATTCCGTGATTTGTTTAATCACTGAATAATTACACATAGAGAATTGATTTTATCATATAACACATCTTCACATTTGATGACAGCAAATGTGTCAATTACTTGCATACATAATATTTCAAAAAATGTATTGATAATTTAGGTTATGGAAAAGCTATTAATTTCTGGAAAATATTAAAAAGAAGAGTCACAATGAGTTTATTTAATCATAATCGTAAGCTGAAATGGAGTTGACCCCTACCCTGACTGGAGCATGTTTAGGAGACCTTTAGACATTCAGCAGTATAAGACAATCTGAAATTGTTTTTTATTTTATTTTTTACCCTCAACGATCATCAGTAAAACGTACGTTTAGCCGTCATCATTTTCCAAATAAGATTCTGCCTTACTTCAGATGTGAAAGCTCAGATACCGAAACAACACATGACCGTAGTCAGAACAAAACATCCCTATTATCAGATATTTTCTTAGATTCTCTTCCTCCTCAGGATGTCAGCATCAAGCCGCTTGTCTCCTCATTCCACAACACTGTTGCTGTCGCAGGTTGATGTTTATTGTCATGTATCTTGTCCTGGAGGCAGAACTGGGCGATTTCCCTTAGACGGGTCGTATCATTTTCTTAGATTCTCTTCCTCCTCAGGATGTCAGCATCAAGCCGCTTGTCTCCTCGTTCCACAACACTGTTGCTGTCGCAGGTTGATGTTTATGGTCATGTATCTTGTCCTGGAGGCAGAACTGGGTGATCTCCCTTAGACGGGTCGTATCATTTTCTTAGATTCTCTTCCTCCTCAGGATGTCAGCATCAAGCCGCTTGTCTCCTCGTTCCACAACACTGTTGCTGTCGCAGGTTGATGTTTATGGTCATGTATCTTGTCCTGGAGGCAGAACTGGGCGATCTCCCTTAGACGGGTCGTATCATTTTCTAGAAAGCATAATTTAATCCACTGACCTGAAATTGTATGGAATAAATTTAGCTCACATTCCAATGAGAAGGTGAAGCAATGGCGTGCCTGTGGCATTGGTGTTTGCAAACATGAAATAGTCATATTCAGGGATAAATAATGTGATGTGTCAGAGCTATGGTAAGTGTCTAGAAAGCTCACTGTACTGGACAACCGTGTTTAGATAATGTGAGCTATGGAGAGAGTTGAAGGACAGAGGAAGAGAGGGATGAAGAGAGAGAGAGACAAGAGATAGAGTGTTGTGGATATAGGGAGGGAGAGAGAGAGCAAGGAATAAATATGGAGAGAAAGAGAGAGAGAGACAAAGAGAGAGAGAGAGTGTTGTGGAGATAGGGAGGGAGAGAGAGAGCAAGGAATAGATATGGAGAGAAAGAGAGAGGGGGTGACAGAAAGATGCACAGAGAGAGAGAGAGATCATGCTCGCTCTAGCAGAGAGAGTATCGACCACAGCAGGTTTCTATGGGTACTGCTCTATAGGATCGTTCTCCAGGAGAGAGAGGTGTCTACTGTACAACGAGTGGGTGGACACACACGGCTTGAGACTGCATTCAACATAATTGACTGGAATTGAAAGGGACAGTGTTAAAACTCATGTGATCCCTGTCTGAACCACACTGTGTCCTCATGTGTGACTGTTAGCTGTTTAATACTCTGTATATTTTTTTTATACAAAGAGTGCAGAGTGGGCTACATGAAGGTCTTTAATAGGGAGATTAGAAATTATGCAAATAAGTAGTGATAAAATAGCACCCCTCTAAAAGGTTCCTAGAACTACATCCAACACAATATCTGCAATATTGAAGCTGATTTATATAGGCCGGGATGTACAGTACCAGTCCATAGTTTGGACACCTACTCATCTCAAGGTTTTTCTTTATTTTTACTAAAAATTGTCATCAAGGCAACAGAGAAATTAGGGTGGCTAGTTTGAAGAATCTAAAAATCTAAATTATATTTTGATTTGTTTAACACGTTGTTTTGCTTACGGCATGATTCCATATGTGGAAATTAATAGCTCTACCTACATGTACATATTACCTCGACACTGGCACATTGACTCTGTACTGGTATCCCCTGTATACAGTCTAACTATTGTTATTTACTGCTGCTCTTTAATTATTTGTGATTCTTATCTCTTGATTTTTTGGGCTGGTATTTTCTTAAAACTGCATTGTTGGTTAATGGGGCGGCAGGTAGCCTAGTGGTTGCAGAGTTGGGCCAGTAACCAAAAGATTGCTGGATCAAATCCCCGAGCTGACAAGGTAAAAATCTGTCATTCTACCCCTGAACAAGGCAGTTAACTCACTGTTCCCTGGTGTGGCATCATTATAAAGAAGAATTTGTTCTTAACTGATGTGCCTGGTGAAAAAAATGGCACCTGTTGTATTTGGCCCATGTGAAACATTTGATTTGTGTCCAAACTTTTAGTTCAACATCTGTTTTCACATTGTGCCTACACAGTGGATATCGCAGCCTCTCCTCTTGTTCGTCCTTACCTGACATTGACTGGACTAAATATAGACAGCCATACAGTATTATTGCAGGTAGCCCTCATAAAGTGTCATAAGATGGCTGAGTATAGGGAATAGCTGACAAACGCTCTTTATCACACGCCTCCCTCTCTTCCTTCCTCTCCCTCTCCTTGTCACCCTAGCCTGGTAGTGAGAAGGTATTTAAAGGTTATCATTATGTAGAACGTACAGAGAGAAAGAGAAGATCTCAGTTGCATTCTCTCCTCTCTCCCCTCTCTCGCTCCCCTCTCTCCTGTCTCCTGTCTACTCTCTCCTCTCCCCTCGCTCCTTTCTCCTCTCTCCTCTCTCGTGTCTCCTGTCTACTCTATCCTCTCCCCTCTCTCCTTTCCCCTCTCCACTCTCTCTCCTCGTCCTCTCATCTCCTTCTCAAAAGACTCATTTTCATAAGTATCATAGCGATAATACTGAAAAACAATTTTGAATAGAATGTTGTATCATTTTAAATACAACCATTACACTGCATGATAGATTTACCAAACTTGAAGTGGTCATGTGACTTATGCTACCTGTGTACAGTAAATACTGTAGCCTACATTTCTAAAGCCCTAACACCATGGAAATGATCCGTATCCACATACATGTTACAGTACATATATGATAACGATTGACTGAGAAACAACAGTGTTGCCAGCCGCCAGCAGGATTATTCGCTTAACAAACGTCTCTCCACACGACACCAGAGCTTGGGTTTATTTTTGTGACTTGTTTTTAGTTCCGATAGTTCACATCCCAAGATCCAACTCTAAAAGTGAAGGTGGTATGTTCTAGAAGTGGAAAGAGAGAGCGCTCTCTCACCTTTCAGGTTTCAGCCAAGGCTTTGTAGTGAGATTGACATGATTTTTTAAGCACTTACGCTGCAGGAGTTGTTTTCAGCGAATGACAGAGAAGTGGCCTTTACAAAACAATACAAAATCCTGCCCGAACCTCCTTGCAGTGAGTAATGTGAAGAGATAGCACTTGGCTTCTGGAAATTGTTGTTTGGCTCGATCCACATGGGCCAATCATATCCCTGAAAATTAGCTGTTGGCTACCTTTTCTCTCTATCGTTTAGTGCTGGCAACCGTAAATAAAGGTACTTTAAAAATATATATATTTTTTTTTAACTAGGCAAGTCAGTTAAGAACATATTCTTATTTATAATAACGGCCTATCCCAGCCCAAAGAAACTGGGCCAATTGTGCACTGCCCTATGCGACACCCAATCACAGCCAAATGTGATAGTGCCTTAGACCACTGCAACACTCGGCAGCCTGGTGCTTCGTCTATTTTCTTTCCTGATGACATAGTGATTCCCCTGTCAAAGATCTATACACAAACCAATGACCTTGAGCAGTAGCTGTTTGCTGTAAGTGTCCTATGTTAAAAGAGCCTGTATACGTTGGTCAACAGTGTAACAGGACAAGTCCTTGTTGGAGCACATTTCCACATAGCCTTATTACTCTCCAGAGGTCTGTTTAAATGACCGAGGTCTTGCTGCATACCAACGCCATCCTTTCATCATTCACACACTCACACACACACACACACACACACACACACACACACACACACACACACACACACACACACACACACACACACACACACACACACACACACACACACTACAGCCCCCATCAATGTCTCCCAAACTCCTAAGAGGTGTGTATTTCTTATGACCCTTCATAATTAACAGATAGGATGAATTATGCATAGTTGGAAAATATTAAAACATGCAAAGCCTGAGCCATTTCATGCCAGATCCGTGGCATTAAACATTACTCTCCCGTACTGTGGGACCTTTAAGGTTTTTCAGCCAGTTTAATATTTCAATAGCTCATTTGAGCCACTGCAAAGCCGGCGGATCATTTCTAACACTCCCTGTGACATTTACCCCTCTGCCCGGCTTCACAATAGGATAAAAGTGTGGATATTAGCCTGAACAACCTGCATGGGAAAGAGCTGGAGAGCACTACGCTGGTGAGAGGCAGGAAGGATACTGAGGAAAAGACAAGTATGGTGTTTTCATGATTTTTTTCCCGCCCTGGTAAAGATTAGGCAGTAGACACGGCTCTAAGAAATTATCTCTATAGTTCGTTTTCAGATCAGTTTTAATTCATTCCTGTGTTCAGGTTTTGTTTGAGTTAAGTTCTTATAGCTAAGGCCAATGTATCGGTTCAATGACATCCCCCCCCCACCCCCAAAAAATTGTATGATTTGGATCTCTGAATGAAATGTCCAACACATTGTGTCATACCATCAGATTTCATGATACAGTGATGTAAACCTACACAGGACCTTGAATGCTGAAGAAGACTATTGGGGGGAGGTTGGTCGCCTACAGATACTATAGGAAAACAAATGGCAATGCAACATAAACATGCAACACGACAGAGAAATAATTCAAAACACACAGCGACAACAGATTAACAGTTGGCGTTTATGATACGCAAATATTACAGACTGCCATGAATAGTTCATGTTGAGAAGAAATGTTACAACATTTTATAAAATGGCCTTTTAGCTTGAGATGAAGATATTTAGGAAGAGACGGACATCCTGCTTTTAAGGTTAGTGCTTAATCAATAGTACTTATGTCTTAAAATGCAGGTACTTCAACCCCTCATCAAAGCTTTTGAGAGGATGGGCTGGCTGTAGCTTGAATTTAAAAACATTCTGACTACGGGAAAAATAAGAACAGGAAGAAAAATAAGCTATTTCAGGTCTAGGAGCTTTGACTTCTTCTGTTTAGAACATTCCGAGCATTTCTACTGCATTCAAAATGAACATTCCGAGCATTTCTACTGCATTCAAAATGAACATTCCGAGCATTTCTACTGCATTCAAAATGAACATTCCGAGCATTTCTACTGCATTCAAAATGAACATTCCGAGCATTTCTACTGCATTCAAAATGAACATTCCGAGCATTTCTACTGCATTCAAAATGAACATTCCGAGCATTTCTACTGCATTCAAAATGAACATTCCCAGCATTTCTACTGCATTCAAAATGAACATTCCCAGCATTTCTACTGCATTCAAAATGAACATTCCGAGCATTTCTACTGCATTCAAAATGAACATTCAGAGCATTTCTACTGCATTCAAAATGAACATTCCAATAAAGGAATCAAAGAAACTGCGATATTGCGCTGAAAGGCAAACCCAATGAATTAAAGGTAGTCACACCCTTTTACTTTTTCCAAATATTGTTGTGCTACAACCTGAATTTCAATTGAGATTTTGTGTCACTGGCCTACACACAATACCCCATAATGTCAAAGTAGAATTATGTTTTTTTTTTAACAAAACTAATATTAAAATGGAAAGCTAAACTGTCTTGAGTCAAGTATTCAACCCCTTTGTTATGGCAAACCTAAATAAGTTCAGGAGTAAAACGTTTGCTTAACAAGTCACATAATAAGTTGCATGAACTCAATTGGTGTGCAACAATAGTGTTTAGCATGAGTTTTGAATGCTTACCTCATCTCTCGACCCCACTCATACAATTATCTGTAAAGTCCCTCAGTCAAGCAGTGAATTTCAATTGGTGCATTTATTGGGGAAGCATGGCTTTCCTTGGCAACCATAATAAATACACAACACTGTTACAGAGTTTAATGGCTCTGATGGGAGAAAACTGGATGGATCAGAAATATTGTAGTTACTCCACAATACGGTATAATAACTACAATGTTGACAGATACTAACTTATGTTACAAGGTGAAAAGAAGGTAGCATGCACAGAATAAAAATATTCCCAAACATGCGTCCTACATCATGTTTTAGGGAAAATCCAGATGCAGACAGTGTCGAGGTTACACAAGTTTATTACTAGAACAGGGGGCAGGCAAAATGCAAGGTCAAGGGCAGGCAGAGGTCAGTAATCCAGATCAGAGTCTAAAAGGTACAGAACAGCAGGTAGTCTCAGGGTCAGGGTCAGGGCAGAGGTCAGTAATCCAGATCAGAGTCCAAAAGGTACAGAACAGCAGGTAGTCTCAGGGTCAGGGTCAAGGTCAGGGCAGAGGTCAGTAATCCAGATCAGAGTCCAAAAGGTACAGAACAGCAGGTCGTCTCAGGGTCAGGGTCAGGGCAGAGGTCAGTAATCCAGATCAGAGTCCAAAAGGTACAGAACAGCAGGTAGTCTCAGGGTCAGCGTCACGGTCAGGGCAGAGGTCAATAATCCAGCGTGGTGTGACAAGGTACAGTGCGGCAGGCAGGCTCAGGGTCAGGGCAGGCAGGCTCAGGGTCAGGGCAGGCAGGCTCAGGGTCAGGGCAGGCAGGCTCAGAGTCAGGGCAGGCAGGCTCAGGGTCAGGACAGGCAGGCAGGCTCAGGGTCAGGGCAGGCAGGCAGGCTCAGCTCAGGGTCAGGGCAGGCAGGCTCAGGATCAGGGCAGGCAGGCTCAGGGTCAGGACAGGCAGGCTCAGGGTCAGGACAGGCAGGCTCAGGGTCAGGGCAGGCAAAATGGTCGAAAGCGGGAAAACTAGAAAACAGGAACTATAGAAAAGACAGGAGCAAGGGGGGAAAACGCTGGTAGGCTTGAAGAACAAAACCAACTGGCAACAGACAAACAGAGAACACAGGTATAAATACACTGGTGATAGTGAGGGGAGATGGGAAACACCTGGTGGGGGGTGGAGACAAGCACAAAGACAGGTGAAACAGAGCAGGGTGTCACATCCTGCTTGCAATAAGTCACTAAAATGTTGCAAAGAAATGTACTTTGTCCTAAATACAAGGAGTTATGTTTAGGGAAAATCCAACACATCACTGAGTACCACTCTTCAAATTTGTAGGCATGATGGTGACTGCATCATGTTATGGGTATGATTGTCATCAGCAAGGACTAGTGTGTTTTTTAGGATAAAAAGAAACAGAATAGAGCTAAGTGGAGGCAAAATCCTGGAAGAAAACCTAGTTCAGTCTGCTTTCCACCAGACACTGGGAGACAAATTCACCTTTCAGCAGGACACCTTAAACACAAGGCCAAATATATGCTGTAGTTGCTTATCAAGATGACATTGAACTTCCTGACTGGCCTAGTTACAGTTTTTACTTAACTCGGCTTGAACATCTACAGCAAGACGAGAAAATGGCTGTAATATGCATATATTGTACAATCCAGGTGTGAAAGCTCTTAGAGATGTACCAAAGAAAGACTCACAGCTGTAACCACTGACAAAGGTGATTCTACCATGTATTGACACAGGGGTGTGAATACTTATGTAAATTTGATTTTCTGTATTTAATTTTCAATAAATTAGCACAAATCTATTTTTTTTTCACTTGGTCCATTATGGGGTATTATGTGTCAATGGATGACAGAATAAATACATATATATTTAATCAATTTGGAATTCAGGCTGTAAAAACAAAATGTGGAGTAAGTCAAGGGGTATGAATACTTTCTGAAGGAACTGATACTGGCAACATCAAATAGGTCAATCTGATATCAATGCAGACATAGAACACCCACTGAGGGCATTTTCCTTCAACGCTTCTGAATCACCACATCAAGTCTGCACTTTATTGCAGACATTCTTATTGCAGACATTTTTATTGCAGACATTCTTATTGCAGACATTCTTATTGCCAGACATTCTTATTGCCAGATATTCTTATTGCCAGACATTCTTATTGCCAGATATTCTTATTGCCAGATATTCTTATTGCAGACATGAAATGTGCAGAGATAGTGACGTCACAACGTAATTTCCATTGGTCATTTTTTAATGAGCTGATTTTCACTTTCCAAAGCTTTTTAAAATGTTGGTTTGTTTATGAAGTATTTGTCTATTGACAGAGAATGTTATAAAGTATATACTGTATGGTGTTTTAAAGTGTGATTTTATATAGGATTACTGACTTGTGCAAAGTATTGTAGGGTAAGACTGGCGTTTTACGGCTTTACAATTATTTGAGGTTACTGGGAGTCAGTCTGAATGCATTTGATTTCTCTCTCTCTCTCTCTCTCTATCTCTCTCTTTCTCTCTCTCTCTCTCTCTCTCTCTCTCTCTGTCATCTCGCTCTCTTTCTCTCTGTCATCTCGCTCTCTCTCTCTCTCTCTCTCGCTCTCTCTGTCTCTGTCTCTGTCTCTCTCTCTGTCTCACTCTCTGTCTCTCTCTCTGTCTCTCTCTCTTTGTCTGTCACTCCTTCCGTCTGTTAGCCAGCAGTCAGCAGTCAGCACCCTGAGCAATGTTCATTTAGATTGGTACTGGAGTATCATTGACATTAGGGTTAAACCATCCATATAACTGTAAGTAGCAATTAACAACAGAGAAGTGTTATGCAGACGATGGGGAACAGAGAGAGGAGGAAGCAAGAACAGAAGAAAAACAGTGTTTTAAGAGGGCCAGTCATCCAGGAAGTGGCCCTGCACAGTTGAACAGCTGAGATGATCCTTTAAGCAGATGCCAGCCTGTCAAATGTTCACAGCGGATGTCAGCTGACAGCTGAGTCACACACATTGATAGAGAGAAGTGGGCTTCAGACAAGAGAAAGACAAACAAAATAAAGGACGAAATGTCTTTTACTGTCACGTACTGTTTTTTCTCTTCTTTATTTGTCAACGATCTACACAAAATACTTTGTAGTGTCAAAGTGGCAGAAAAATTCTAACATTAGTAAAAATCTTAAAATTCTGTCAAATTGGTTGTTGATCGTTGCTAGACAGTCATTTTCAAGTCTTACCATAGATTTTCAAGCCAATTTCAATCAAAACTCTAGTTAGGCCACTCAGGAACATTTAATGTCATCTTGGTAAGCAACTCAAGTGTATATTTGTCGTTGTGTTTTTGGTTATTGTCCTGCTGAAAGGTGAATTTGTCTCCCAGTGTCTGGTGGGAAGCAGACTGAACCACGTTTTCCTTTAAGATTTTGCCTGTGCTAAGCTCTATTAAATATATTTTATCCTAAAAACTCCCTAGTCCTTGCCGATGACAAGCATACCCATAACAGGATGTAGCCACGACCATGCTTGAAAATATGAAGAGTAGTACTCAGTGATGTATTTTGTTGGATTTGCACAAAACACAACACTTTGTAGTCAGGACAAAAAGTTAATTTCTTTGCCATATTTTTTGCAGATTTATATTATTGTAAACAGGATGCATGTTTTGGAATATTTTTATTCTGTAGAGTCTTCCTTCTTTTCACTCTGTCATTTAGGTTAGTATTGTGGAGTTATTACAATGTTGTTGATCCATCCTCAGTCAACATTGGCCTCATGATGAAATCCCTTAGAGGTTTCCTTCCTCTCCGGCAACTGAGATAGGAAGGACGCCTTTATCTTTGTAGTGACTGGGGAGATTGATACACCATCCAAAGTGCAATTAATAACTACACTATGCTCAAAGGGATATTCAATGTCAGCTTTTTTAATCTGCACCCATCAACCAATAGGAACCCTTCTTTGCGAGGAACTGGAAAATCTCCCTCATCTTTGTGGTTGTATCTGTGTTTGAAATGTATTGGTCCGCTGATGGACTTGACAGATACTTGTATGTGTGGAGTACGGAGACTAGGTAGTCATTGAGAATACATGCTAAACCCTACTATGGCACACAGAGTGAGTCCATGCAACTTATTATGTGACTTGTTAAGCACCTTTTTACTCCTGAACTTATTTACTTATGGTATTTCACACCATTTTAAAGATACACTTCTTGTTAATACCACCACAGTGTCCGATTTCAAATAGGCTTTACGGCCAAAGCACCACAAACGATTATGTTAGGTCAGAGCCAAGTCACAGAAAAACAAAGCCATTTTTTTCCAGCCAAAGAGAGTCACAAAACTCAGAAATAGAGATAGAATTCATCACTAACCTTTGATGATCTTCATCAGATGACACTCATAGGACTTCATGTTACACAATACATGTATGTTTTGTTCGATAAAGTTCATATTTATATAAAAAAATCTCAGTATACATTGGCGTGTTATGTTCAGTAGTTCCAAAAACATCAGGTGATATTGCAGAGAGCCACATCAATTTACAGAAATACTCATCATAAATGTTGATGAAAATAAAAGTGTTATACATGGAATTTTAGATGCACTTCTCCTTAATGCAACCGCTGTGTCAGATTTCAAAAAAACTTTACGGAAAAAGCACACCAAGCAATAATCTGAGTACGGCGCTCAGACACCAAAACAACCCAAACAGGTATCCGCCATGTTGTGTAGTCAACTGAAGTCAGAAATAGCATTATAAATATTCACTTACCTTTGATGATTTTCATCAGAATGCACTCCCAGGAATCCCAGTTCCACAATAAATGTTTGATTTGTTCGATAAAGTTAAACTTTATGTCCAAATACCTCCAAATACCTCCAAATTCATGACGCACGAGCAGACGAAAAGTCAAAAGGTTCCGTTACAGTCCGTAGAAACAGGTCAAACGAAGTATAGAATCAATCTTTAGGATGTTTTTTAACATAAATCTTCAATAATGTTCCAACCGGAGAATTCCTTTGTCGGTAGAAATGCAATGGAACAGAGCTCGCTCTCACGTGAACGAGCGTCACGAGCTCATGGCACTCTTCCAGACCACTGACTCAAACAGCTCTTATGAGCCCCCACTTCACAGTAGAAGCATCAAACAAGGTTCTAAAGACTGTTGACATCTGGGGGAAGCCTTAGGAAGTGCAACATTACCAATATCCCACTGTATCTTCAATAGGGAATGAGTTGAAAAAATACAAACCTCAGATTTCCCACTTCCTGGTTGAATCATTTTCTCAGGTATTTGCCTGCCATATGAGTTCTGTTATACTCACAGACATCATTCAAACAGTTTTAGAAACTTCAGAGTGTTTTCTATCCAAATAATATGCATATCTTAGCTTCTGGGACTGAGTAGCAGGCAGTTTACACTGGGCACCTCTGGGCACCTTATTCATCCAAGCTCCTCAATACTAATTGAACCACATTGTTACAAGGTATATTGACAGTAAACATATTTTACAGCAAAGACCTGGGGAAGAGTGGCAGGGGAGAAAAGAATGTGCCTATTTGAAAGCAAAATAAATTAGTATCTCGCTAGGTTTCATAATTTTAAAGTAGCTCTCATGCTAGAAAAGGTTACAGACCTCTGCGCTAGAGAGACAGGGAGAAAGAGGTAGAGACGGAGAGAAAGAGGTGAGACGGAGAGAAAGAGGTGAGACGGAGAGAGAGAGAGGTGAGACGGAGAGAAAAAGGTGAGACGGAGAGAAAGAGGTGAGAAGTGGAGCAAGAGGTAGAGACAGGGAGCAAGAGCTAGAGACAGGGAGCAAGAGGTAGAGACAGGGAGCAAGAGCTAGAGACAGGGAGCAAGAGCTAGAGACAGGGAGCAAGAGCTAGAGACAGGGAGCAAGAGGTAGAGACAGGGAGCAAGAGGTAGAGACAGGGAGCAAGAGGTAGAGACAGGGAGCAAGAGCTAGAGACAGGGAGCAAGAGGTAGAGACTGTAGAGAAAGTATCTGACCTCAACACAACATCTGCCGCCTGGCATCAGTGGAGTCGCTCTCTCCTCAAACTGCCGTCTCTCCATTACAGAGATGCAGCATGCACTGCAACACAACCGCCAATCATCTTCACTGACACATTTAATATGATATGATGGGTTTGAGATCATCCTTGGAGAGGGCTATAGATACATTTGTCATAGGATAGTGTTGTTCACTCTGTTTTTTTTTTAATACATCAATCCTCCACATAAACTCCTGGCTTTTTAAGGACAGAGTTTGGGGAAGGGTATACCTAGTCAATTGCACAATTTAATGTATTTCACCTAACCCCTCTGAATCAGAGATGTGCAGGGGATGCCTTAATAAAAGTCATCGGCACCCAGGGAGCAGTTGTTATTGTTTTGCTCAAGGGCAAAACAGCTCACAAATTCAAACAAGCAACCCCCCCACACCGGGGATTTGAACAAGCAAACCTTTAGATTACTGTCCCAACGCTCTAATCGCTAGGCTACATGCTGCCCAAGTTTGGAAAAATAATGAAGTAGTGATTGTGCTGAGGGTATTTAATCGACTTTAAAGGGCTAATCAATAGAGCCCCACAGTGGAAGTGTCATAATACCCATGAAACCTAACGGTCAAACAGGGACATTTTTCCATTTGTTTTCCACCATTCATTTTTCCCATAGGGGATTTTAGAAACACGTAAACTAAGGGCTGTGTTTCGTGACGTTTTGATAACCATGTAAATCTCTCTCAGACAAGGTGACTTTTTTTAAAAGTTTGCCACTCATTTGAAAATGACAATTAGCAACAAAGTAGACTTCATGCAAAACTACAAATACCTGCAAGTACCTGTACGTCATCTCTGGCTGACACCTTTGCTAACAGGTATTGATTGGGTC
The DNA here is from genome assembly GCF_013265735.2 of Oncorhynchus mykiss. Taxonomy (NCBI): domain Eukaryota; kingdom Metazoa; phylum Chordata; class Actinopteri; order Salmoniformes; family Salmonidae; genus Oncorhynchus; species Oncorhynchus mykiss. Next base: position 9,537,548 of record NC_048579.1, on the reverse strand, counting down.
AATACATTTTTTTGGGGGGGGGTGTGTTAGAATACCATTTTGGTATTTTGTATATAGTTATTTGTTTTCAAAACAAGACAAAACAAACATTCAGATAGGATGATGTGGACAATTTCAGTGAAAAACACAAGAGGGCCACAGTAGTTGTGCAAAGTTTCAGAATGATAACTTCCAAAATGAGTGTGCTACATGGCATTTATCATGAAGTCACCCAACACAAGTAGCCCAAATGTACCCAAGTTGCCAAATTGGTGAAGTTATACATTTTGAATGGAATAACTATATACAAAATACCAAAATGGTATTCTAACACCCCCCCCCCCCCCCCCCCCCCAAAAAAAAATGGAGAAAAAACATGAAAAATATAATAATACATGTACAAAATAACATTTTCAATATTTGGAAGACCCTCAGTCCTCTACACAATATTGTGATGCTGATGCCAAGTGCCATAGCAGTCTCTTTCTGCTGTAAAGCAGAGGGTCACCAAGCATGTGGTGCAGGTGATGGGGGACTTCATTTTGCAAAGAACACAGCGACGACTCCATGCTGTGCCCTTTTGGCCCTGAGGCACATCCATGCCTGCAGAAATACATTTGGGCAGATGAACACCACTTGTGGCAGGAGCAGAAGGGACAGAGGTACAGTAGAGGGGCCAGAACGTGGTGCAGTGGTACTGTGGTGCTGTAGCCAGCAAGCTCCTTGATGAGCAGCTCTCTGAAGGCTAGCTGTGAGATGGGGGGCTTTCCACAGCTCTTAGCCATTTCCTTGCGTAGGATGAATATGAATGCATTCACTACAGCAATTTTCGATGAAATGATAGAAGGTCTTGTACCATTTCATCATCTTATGGAGAACATTGTAATAGCCTATCAGCGCATCTGACAGGTCCACACCTCCCATGCTCTTGTTGCAGTTGGAATGGGGACATTTTTTGCGGTCCATGCCCCAGTAGCGCTGAGACAACAGGTGTCCGGCTGGATGAACCAGCTTCAGTGGTGGACACCTTGGAACTGGGGGCTCCAATTCGTAGTCAGTGTCACTGTGAAAGAAAATGTTCAGTTAGAATAGTTTCACATATGAGCCCTGTATCAACAGGTATAATAAACATATATATATATAGAGTACAGGGAACATAAGGTTGAATATATTATTATAGACCTGCTAGATCTACGGTCTCATTTATATTATGACAGACCAGCTAGATCTACTGTCTATTTTATATTATGACATTTCAGCTAGATCTACTGTCTCTATTATATTATGACAGACCAGCTAGATCTAATGTCTTTATTATATTACAACAGACCAGCTGTATCTACTGTCTCCATTTCACTTTGGCCATTGTTGTGGGCCTGCCCTCCCCTCAACAGCCTCAAATAGCCTCACACGCATCTCGTCCATGCTCCCTCTAATCCACAATATGTATTTATACACACGCAAACATAGGCTATGGGTCATACACATACATACAAACATAGGCTATGGGTCATACACATACATACAAACATACCCCCACAATGTATAGCAAGCGTGTACTTTAAGCATTTCATTACATTTTTATATATTGCGACTAAAATTTTTAAAAATCACAAATAATATTTTATATTATTAATTTCAAACAACGGCATTAGTATGAGAAGAACTTACCAGTCCGTTCAAAAGCTATTGATCCATTTGGGAATCAAAGCTATGCTAGCTAAATGAATCGTCCTCCAACAATCTCACTTTCCCGATCAATTTCTTCTAAAATTGTGTGTATATCTGTATATCTAGACTTAGATTTAGCTTTCCCTGATTTAGTCTCCATACTGATTGATATATAAACAGCTTAAGATGCGCTTTACCAAAAAAGTGCTGTGCGTAACATGCGCGGCTCCTTCCAGTATGAATCTTCAATGGCGAATGACACTCTTTACGCCGGAGTTTACTTCATGGGTTGGTCCTCCAACACATAACCATTACATATTGCCATTTACCTCAGCTCATTGGCTATCGACCAAGCTAGATTTCAAGACGATCAGTGGTCATTGGGTTAAAATACAGTCAATCAACGAAACAGCGGTCATATCATTGGTGCACAATGATGTCATTACTTGTTGTCTTCAAATCGGTTTCTGTCAGTCAATATGTCCCGCGAAATGACCCATCACGTTTGGTTGTGTTACAAACAATCAGTTGATTGCAATGATACCAAACATGACTGGAAAAGTCACGTTTAGTGTGTGTATTTACGTCGAGGGTGTCGTCGAAAATTGAATGAGACGGAATTCAAAACACAAGCGGTTCACTAAATGTTTCGTGTCGGCAGACTCAACAGCCTTGGTTTCTCAAATGATTGCCTCGCCATTTTCATCATCTTCTTCTCTGATAGAGTTCAGTGTGTCAAATCGGAGGACCTGTTGTTGGCCTGACCTCTGGCAGTCTCTATTTTGGTGCCACGGGGTTCAATTCTCGGGCCAACTCTCTTCTCTTGTATACATCAATGATGTCGCTCTTGCTGATGGTGATTCTCTGATCCACCTCTATGCAGACGACACCATTCTGTATACCTCTGGCCCTTCTTTGGACTTCTTATGGCTGCAGGGTCAGTATTGAGTAGCTTGGATGAAAGGTGCCCAGAGGTGCCCAGAGTGAACGGCCTGCTCCTCAGTCTCAGTTGCTAATATATGCATATCATTATTAGTATTGGATAGAAATGCTGAAGTTTCTAAAACTGTTTGAATGACGTCTGTGAGTATAACAGAACTCATATGGCAGGCAAAAATCTGAGAACAAATCCAAACAGGAAGTGAGAAATCTGAGGTTGGTCGATTTTCAACCCATCCCCTATTGAATTCACAGTGGGATATGGATGAAGTTGCACTTCCTAGGGCTTCCATTAGATGTCAACCGTCTTTAGAAACTTGAATGAGGCTTCTACTGTGATGTGGGGCTGAATAAGAGTTGAATGAGTGAGGTTACTGGCAGAGAGCCATTTCCTGGTCATGTGCATTTCACATGATTAGCGACCTGCGTTCCATGGCTTCTCTACACGCTAAGAAATTCTCTGGTTGGAACATTAGTGAATATTTATGATAAAAACATCCTAAATATTGATTCTATACTTAGTTTGAAATGTTTCAACGACCTGTAATATAACTTTTTGAAGTTTTTGTCCGATGTTATGCCTGACCTGCACGAGCGTTTTGATATGTGTACCTAACACCCTAACAACAGTAGCTACTTGGACATAAATAATGGACATTATCGAACAAATGAAACATTTATTATGCAACTGCGATTCCTGGGAGTGCATTCTGGTGAAGATCATCAAAGGTAAGGGAATATTTATAATGTAATTTCTGATTTCTTTTGAGTCCAACATGGCGGATAATTTTATTTGTTTTATTGCATGGTTTGCTTTTTCCGTAAAGTTTTTTTGAAATCTGACACAGTGGTTGCATTAAGGAGAGGTATATCTATATTTCCATGTCTAACACTTGAATTTTCATCGACATTTATAATGAGTATTTCTGTAAAACCACACTGTGGTGGGATTAACAACAATATTACCTTTAAAACAGTATAAGATACATGTATGTTTGAGGAAATTTAAATTAGAATTTTGGCGCCGTGCACTTTCACTGGCTGTTGTCATATCGATCCCATTAACGGGATTGCAACACTAAGAAGTTTTAACTAACCTCCTGACAAGCTTCCTTGCCATACAACTCTCCTTCCATGGCCTCCAAGTGCTCTTAAATGCAAGTAAAACTAAATGCATGCTCTTCAACCGATTGCTGCCCGCACCTGCCCGCCCGTCAAGTATTACTACTCTGAACGGTTCGGACTTAGAATACGTGGACAACTACAAATACCTAGGTGTCTGGTTAGACTGTAAACTCTCCTTCCAGACTCACATTAAGCATGTCTAATCCAAAATTGTATGTAGAATTGGCTTTCTATTCCACAACAAATCATTCTTCACTCATGCTGCCAAACATTCCCTTGTAAAACTGACCATCCTACCAATCCTCGACTTCAGCAATGTCATTTACAAAATAGCCTCCAACACTCTATTCAACAAATTGGATGCAGTCTATCACAGTGCCATCCGTTTTGTCAACAAAGCCCCATATACTACCCACCACTGCGAACTGTACGCTCTCGTTTGCTGGCACTCGCTTCATACTCGTCACCAAACCCACTGGCTCCAGGTCATCTACAAGTCTCTGCTAGGTAAAGCCCTGTCTAATCTCAGCTCACTGGTCACCATAGCACCACCCACCTGTAGCACGCGCTCCGGCAGGTACATCTCACTGGTCACCCCCAAAGCCAATCTGGCCGTGTTTCCTTCCAATTCTCTGCTGCCAGTGACTGAAACGAACTGCAAAAATCACTGAAGCTGGAGACTCATATCTCCCTCACTAGCTTTACTCATCAGCTATCAGAGCTGCTCACAGATCACTGCACCGGTACATAGCCCATCTGTAAACAGCCCATCTATCTACCTCATCTCCATACTGTATTTATTTATTTATCTTGCTCCTTTGCACCCCAGTATCTCTACTTACACATTCATCCTCTGCACATCTACCAGTCCAGTGTTTAATTGCTATATTGTAATTACTTCACCACCATGGCCTATTTATTGCCTTACCCTACCTCATTTGCACATGCTGTATATATATGTTTTCTACTGTATTATTGGATGTTTTGTTTATCCCATGTGAAACTCTGTGTCGTTGTATGTGTCGAACTGCTTTGCTTTATCTTGGCCAGGGAAGGGGAGGGGTCTGAATACTTTCCAAATACACTGTATGTGTGTATTTGAATATATATATATATTTGAATATATATATATATATATATATATATTCAAATATATATAAGTATTCAGACCCTTTACTCAGTACTTTTATATATATATTTATATACAGTGGGGCAAAAAAGTATTTAGACAGCCACCAATTGTGCAAGTTCTCCCACTTAAAAAGATGAGAGAGGCCTGTAATATTCATCATAGGGACACTTCAACTATGACAGACAAATACTTTTTTGCCCCACTGTAGATGTATATGCATTTATATACACGGCATTTAAATCCTAAATTGTGTTTAAACGCCAAAGTGATATTGCCAAGATTAATTTTAAAATGTTGTCATCTTACATGCAGACTTTTTTTTTCATTGTACACATTTATTTGGCAGGAAAGGCAGGCAATCCCGGTATGCTAAAAATCAGAATGTTGTGAGCAAATTCATTTGGAGATCTTTCCCAACCAATTTCAAAGAATTCATTATCAGATGATAGAGTGACAGGTAAATAGATAGATAGAGACGTAGACAGACAGACATACAGGTAAATAGACAGATTCATAGAGAGACATACACACAGATGAATAGACAGATATGTAGACAGACAGACATACAGATAAATAGACAGACATAGTGCCTTGCAAAAGTTTTCACCCCCCTTTCCTATTTTGTTCCATTACAACCTGTAATTTAAACAGATTTTTATTTGAATTTCATGTAATGGACATACACAAAATAGACCAAATTGGTGAAGTGAAACGAAAAATAAATAACTTGTTTTAAAAAAATGATAAATAATGTAAAGTGGAAAAGTGGTGGGTGCATATGTGTTCACCCCCTTTGCTATGAAGCCCCTAAATAAGATCCTGTGCAACCAATTACCTTCAGAAGTCCACCTGTGTGCAGTCTAATTTCACATGATCTGTCACATGATCTCTGAAATTCTGCATCACCACTAAGCAAGGGACACCACAAGGCAAGCAGCACTATGAAGACCAAGGAGCTCTCCAAACAAGTCAGGGACAAAGTTGTGGAGAAGTATAGATCAAGGTTGGGTTATAAAAAAATATCAGAAACTCTGAACATCCCACAGAGCACTATTATATCCATTATATATTATATCCATTATATCCAGTATGACTTAAAGATTTCTGTACATCAGCGGAACCCATCCAACTTGAAGGGGCTGGAGCAGTTTTTCCTTGAAGAATGGGCAAAAAACCCAGGGGCCAGATGTGCCAAGCTTATCGAGACATTCCCCAAGAGACTTGCAGCTGTAATTGCTGCAAAAGGTGGCTCTACAAAGTATTGACTTTGGGGGCTGAATAGTTATGCACGCTCAAGTTTTCTGTTATTTTGTCTCATTTCTTGTTTGTTTCACAAAAAACATATTTTGCATCTTCAAAGTGTTGTTTAAATCAATGTAGACATACAGACGGACAGACATACAGATTAATAGATAGATTTGTAGACAGACAGACGGACAGACTTACAGACTGACAGACAGACTTACAGACAGACTGACTGACTGACTGGCTGACTGGCTGACTGACTTTGGGGGGGTGAATAGTTATGTATGCTGAAGTTTTCTGCTTTTTTGTCTTATTTCTTGTTTGTTTCACATAAAAACATTTGCATCTTCAAAGTGGTAGGCATGTTTTGTAAATCAATACAGACAGACAGACCAGACAGACCAGACAGACCAGACAGACAGACAGACAGACAGACAGACAGACAGACAGACAGACAGACAGACAGACAGACAGACCAGACAGACAGATAGATAATCCATAAATAGCCTTTCATAGAGGTTCTCGGTAATATCATCTTTCCCACACAGTTCATTCATAATAGTTCTGAGAAGAAAAAGAGTTGGAACGTCTCTAAATCTCATTCATACATTTGGTTTGGGGGGGAAAGCGAGGTGGAATGTATTCTTCCTTTCGAAGATGAATACCTTCATGCATTCAATTAACACACAGGCTTAAAATAATATGGGGCTTGCGGTTTGAGATAAGGGAAACAGCATATGTAAAGGGCCATGTAAAATGAGTATTTAAAGTACAGTTTTTTAACTAACGGACTATGTTAGACTACTGGCTAAGCTATGTGATTTTGACAGAAGCTGAGAAGCTAATGATGAATGAATTGGATCCCCTTAGGTCCTAAGCGGATATTTTGTCAACTAACTTCAAATGTTGAAGGCTGGTGTCCACTGCCAGCATTGTCTTCCCGAACTATAAAGGATGTCTGTAATTTACATAGTTAGTGTATTATCAACTGTAAAACATTGTGAACTCGTTATGTTGGTGCATTGTGGGAAAAAAAAATGTGTGGGCGGTGAAATAATTGCTATATTATTTATAACTGACTTGCCTAGTTAAATAAAGGTAAAAAAATAAATGAAAAAAGGTGACATGTTCCCAAACCAAGAGTTATTGCATACTGTCAAGTAAAGTTACAAATTGGTTTGTGGAATAGAAGATTTATGTCTGTCCCTTACTGCCAAAATGGCAGAATGGACCTCTGATGGTCTAAAATGTTGTGAAGAGTCACTGACAATCACAACACAATCACCCCCAGACTGAATGTTGTTGAACATCCACTCTGCAGTCACCCTGATAGGGTCAACGCATGGCAGGCCACACAGTTATAATGCATGACCCTGACAAATATAACCATGGTGCTGATAAATGTAACCATGGCCCTGATAAATGTAACCATGACCCTGACAAATGTAACCATGGTGCTGATAAATGTAATCATGGCTCTGACAAATGTAACCATGGCCCTGACAAATGTAACCATGGTGCTGAAAAATGTAACCATGGCTCTGACAAATGTAACGATGACCCTGACAAATGTAACCATGGCTACCATGAACCTGACAAATGTAACCATGCCCCTGACAAATGTAACCATGACCCTGACAAATGTAACCATGGCCCTGACAAATGTAACCATGGCTACCATGGCCCTGACATATGTAACCATGGCTACCATGGCCCTGACATATGTAACCATGGCTACCATGAACCTGACAAATGTAACCATGGCTACCATGAACCTGACAAATGTAACCATGCCCCTGACAAATGTAACCATGGCCCTGACAAATGTAACCATGGCTACCATGGCCCTGACATATGTAACCATGGCTACCATGGCCCTGACAAATGTAACCATGGCTACCATGGCCCTGACAAATGTAACCATGGCTACCATGGCCCTGATAAATGTAACCATGGCCCTGACAAATGTAACCATGGCCCTGACAAATGTAACCATGGCCTTGACAAATGTAACCATGGCCCTGACAAATGTAACCATGGCCCTGACAAATGTAACCATGGCCCTGACAAATGTAACCATGGCCCTGACAAATGTAACCATGGCCCTGACAAATGTAACCATGGCCCTGGCAAATGTGGCGCTGACACATTACTTCACTGCTCAACAACTGAATAGGTAATTTTTCTAAAATCCTTAACTGTGTTTTTACAAAACCGGCACAGAAGTTATCTTGACAGAATATAATGATCTGCTGTATGAGAAAAGATGTTTATGGGTTTAACTTTGTTTTTATTTCTCATGCTCACTTTCTAAACTGCGTTTCCATTGAATGTGCATGTGTGCTTCTACACCTGCATTGCTTAGTGTTTGTTGATTTAGGCTGGGTTTCTGTACAGCACTTTGAGATATCAACTGATGTAAGAAGGGCTTTATAAATACATTTGATTTGATGTGTTAAAGAGGCAAAGGTCCAGATACCGTATCACAGCATATTACAGGCCGTCCCCCGGGTTCAGAGTACTGTATCACAGCATATTACAGGCCGTCCCCTTTGTTCAGAGTACTGTATCACAGCATATTACAGGCCGTCCCCTGGGTTCAGAGTACTGTATCACAGCATATTACAGGCCGTCCCCTGGGTTCAGAGTACTGTATCACAGCATATTACAGGCCGTCCCCTGGGTTCAGAGTACTGTATCACAGCATATTACAGGCCGTCCCCTGGGTTTCAATGTACTGTATCACAGCATATTACAGGCCGTCCCCTGGGTTCAGAGTACTGTATCACAGCATATTACAGGCCGTCCCCTGGGTTCAGAGTACTGTATCACAGCATATTATAGGCCGTCCTCCGGGTTCAGAGTACTGTATCACAGCATATTACAGGCCGTCCCCTGGGTTCAGAGTACTGTATCACAGCATATTATAGGCCGTCCTCCGGGTTCAGAGTACTGTATCTGTCACGGTTTTCTTGATGAGAAGGAGAGTCGGACCAAAATGCAGCGTGTAGATTGCGATCCATGTTTTAATGAACAAACGTAAAACACGAATCAATGCAAACACTACAAAATAAAGAACGTGATGAACGTAACGAAAACCTAAAACAGCCTATCTGGTGAAAAAACACATAGACAGGAACAATCACCCACAAACACACAGTGAAACCCAGGCTACCTAAATATGGTTCCCAATCAGAGACAATGACGAACACCTGCCTCTGACTGAGAACCATATCAGGCTGAACATAGAAATAGACAAACAAGACATGAAACATAGAATACCCACTCAGATCACACCCTGACCAATCAAAACATAGAAAATACAAAGTAAACTATGGTCAGGGCGTGACAGTACCCCCCCCCCAAGGTGCGGACTCCGGCCGCAAAACCTGAACCTATAGGGGAGGGTCTGGGTGGGCATCTGTCCGCGGTGGCGGCTCTGGCACTGGACGTGGACCCCACTCCATGACAGTTTTAACCCCCCTCCTAAACGTCCCTAAATAGGTTACCCACCACAATGATAACATGGGACAGAGGGACAGCTCGGGACAGAGGTAACTCGGGACAGATGGGTAGCTCAGCACTGAGAGGAAGCTCAGCACTGAGAAGAAGCTCAGCACTGAGAAGAAGCCCAGGCAGGTAGTAGAAACTACCAGAACCTGGCTGGCTGGCGGTTTCAGCAGATCCTGGTCGACTAGCAGATCTGGAAGAATCTGGTCGACTGGCGGATCTGGGAGAATCTGGTCGACTGGCGGATCTGGGAGAATCTGGTCGACTGGCGGATCTGGGAGAATCTGGTCGACTGGCGGATCTGGGAGAATCTGGTCGACTGGCGGATCTGGGAGAATCTGGTCGACTGGCGGATCTGGGAGAATCTGGTCGACTGGCGGATCTGGGAGAATCTGGTCGACTGGCGGATCTGGGAGAGTCTGGTCGACTGGCGGATCTGGGAGAGTCTGGACGACTGGCGGATCTGAGAGAGTCTGGACGACTGTCAGATCTGGAAGAGTCTGGACGACTGTCAGATCTGGAAGAGTCTGGACGACTGTCAGATCTGGAAGAGTCTGGACGACTGTCAGATCTGGAAGAGTCTGGACGACGGGCAGATCTGGAAGAGTCTGGACGACGGGCAGATCTGGAAGAGTCTGGACGACGGGCAGATCTGGAAGAGTCTGGACGACGGGCAGATCTGGAAGAGTCTGGACGACGGGCAGATCTGGAAGAGTCTGGACGACGGGCAGATCTGGAAGAGTCTGGACGACGGGCAGATCTGGAAGAGTCTGGACGACGGGCAGATCTGGAAGAGTCTGGACGACGGGCAGATCTGGAAGAGTCTGGACGACGGGCAGATCTGGAAGAGTCTGGACGACGGGCAGATCTGGAAGAGTCTGGTCGACTGGCAGATCTGGAAGAGTCTGGACGATTGGCAGATCTGGAAGAGTCTGGACGATTGGCAGATCTGGAAGAGTCTGGACGACTGGCAGATCTGGAAGAGTCTGGACGACGGGCAGATCTGGAAGAGTCTGGTCGACCGGCAGCTCTGGAAGAGTCTGGTCGACCGGCAGCTCTGGAAGAGTCTGGTCGACCGGCAGATCTGGGAGAGTCTGGTCGACCGGCAGATCTGGGAGAGTCTGGTCGACCGGCAGATCTGGGAGAGTCTGGTCGACCGGCAGATCTGGGAGAGTCTGGTCGACCGGCAGATCTGGGAGAGTCTGGTCGACCGGCAGATCTGGGAGAGTCTGGTCGACCGGCAGATCTGGGAGAGTCTGGTCGACCGGCAGATCTGGCTGCTCCATGCTGACTGGCTGCTCAATACTGACTGGCAGCTCTGGCTGCTCCATGCTGACTGGCAGCTCCATGCCGACTGGCAGCTCTGGCTGCTCCATGCTGACTGGCTGCTCCATGCTGACTGGCGGCTCTGGCTGCTCCATACTGACTGGCAGCTCCATGCCGACTGGCAGCTCCAGCTGCTCCATGCTGACTGGCTGCTCAATGCTGACTGGCGGCCCTGGCTGCTCCATGCTAACTGGCAGCTCTGGCGGCTCCTTGCAGACTGGCAGCTCTAGCGGCTCCTTGCAGACTGGCAGCTCTGGCGGCTCCTTGCAGACTGGCAGCTTTTGCGGCATCCTGCAGACAGGCAGCTCTGGCGGCTCCTTGGAGACTGGCAGCTCCATGCAGACTGACAGCTCCTTGCAGGCTGGCAGCTCCTTGCAGGCTGGCAGCTCCTTGCAGACTGGCAGCTCTTTGCAGACTGGCAGCTCCTTGCAGACTGGCAGCTCCTTGCAGACTGGCAGCTCCTTGCAGACTGGCAGCTCTGGCTGCTTCATGTAGACTGACAGCTCTGGCTGCTCCTTGCAAACTGACAGCTCGGGCTGCTTCATGCAGACGGACAGCTCAGGCTGCTCCATGCAGACTGACAGCTCAGGCTGCTCCATGCAGACTGACAGCTCCTTGCAGACTGGCAGCTCCTTGCAGACTGGCAGCTCCTTGCAGACTGGCAGCTCCTTGCAGGCTGGCAGCTCCTTGCAGGCTGGCAGCTCCTTGCAGGCTGGCAGCTTTAGCGGCATCCTGCAGACAGGCAGCTCTGGCGGCTCCTTGCAGACTGGCAGCTCCTTGCAGGCTGGCAGCTCCTTGCAGACTGGCAGCTCCTTGCAGACTGGCAGCTCCTTGCAGACTGGCAGCTCCTTGCAGACTGGCAGCTCTGGCTGCTTCATGTAGACTGACAGTTCTGGCTGCTCCTTACAAACTGACAGCTCAGGCTGCTCCATGCAGACGGACAGCTCAGGCTGCTCCATGCAGACTGACAGCTCAGGCTGCTCCATGCAGACTGACAGCTCCTTGCAGACTGGCAGCTCCTTGCAGACTGGCAGCTCATTGCAGACTGGCAGCTCGGGCTGCTTCATGCAGACTGGCAGTTCTGGCTGCGCTGAACAGGCGGGAGACTCCGACAGCGCAGGAGAGGAGAGAGGCTCCGGCTGCGCTGAACAGGCGGGAGATTCCGGCAGCGCAGGAGAGCAGAAAGGCTCTGGCTGCGCTGAACAGGCGGGAGACTCCGGCAGCGCAGGAGAGTAGAAAGGCTCTGGCTGCGCTGAACAGTCGGGAGACTCCGATAGCGCAGTAGAGAAGAGAGGCTCTGGCTGCGCTGAACAGGCGGGAGACTCCGGCAGCGCAGGAGAGGAGAGAGGCTCTAGCTGCGCTGAACAGGCGGAAGACTCCGATAGCGCATGAGATGAGAGAGGCTCTGGCTGCGCTGAACAGGCGAGGCGCACTGTAGGCCTGATGCATAGTGCTGGCACAGGACGTGCAAGGCTAGGGATGGGCACAGGAGGCCTGATGCGTGAGACTGGAACCAACTTCACCAGCCGACTAAAACGGACCTCAGGACGAGTATGGAGCGCTAACCCAGGTGCCATCAAATCCCTGACACGTTCCGTCAGGCGAATTCTATGCAAAATGCACCAACACAGCAACTCCCTCATTTCTCTCTCCTCCAATTTCCCCATTAACTCCTTCACAGTCTCTGTTTCACTCACCTCCAACACCGGCTCTGGTTCTGCTCTCCTTGGCTCCTCACGATAAACAGGGAGAGTTGGCTCAGGTCTGGCTCCTGACTCTGCCACACTCTCCCTGAGCCCCCCCCCAAGAAATTTTTTGGGCTGACTATGGGGCCTCCGTCCGCGCCGCCTTGCTTGCTTCGCAAACTCCATTCTCCTATATCCTTCCGCGCACTGCTCCATCGAATCCCAGGCGGGCTCCGGCACTCTCCCTGGGTCGGCCGCCCACCTGTCGATCTCCTCCCAAGTCGTATACTCCATACTGCACTCCTCTTTGGGCTGCTCCTGTTGTTTCTTCTCCCGCTGCACCTTTGGGCGGCTACACTCCCCTGGTTTAGCCCAGGGTCCTCTCCCGTCGAGGATTTCCTCCCATGTCCAGAAATCCTTATTGCGCATCTCCTCGCGCTGCTCCTGCCTGTTGACACGCTGCTTGGTCCTTTTGTGGTGGGTGATTCTGTCACGGTTTTCTTGATGAGAAGGAGAGTCGGACCAAAATGCAGCGTGTAGATTGCGATCCATGTTTTAATGAACAAACGTAAAACACGAATCAATGCAAACACTACAAAATAAAGAACGTGATGAACGTAACGAAAACCTAAAACAGCCTATCTGGTGAAAAAACACATAGACAGGAACAATCACCCACAAACACACAGTGAAACCCAGGCTACCTAAATATGGTTCCCAATCAGAGACAATGACGAACACCTGCCTCTGACTGAGAACCATATCAGGCTGAACATAGAAATAGACAAACAAGACATGAAACATAGAATACCCACTCAGATCACACCCTGACCAATCAAAACATAGAAAATACAAAGTAAACTATGGTCAGGGCGTGACAGTATCACAGCATATTACAGGCCGTTCTCTCTCTTCTGATACTAAGTTAACATACGCTAATCATATTTATGTTGCTTTAGTACAGAAAGAGAGAAAAGTATATAATTGTGTCCTGATTCACTCCATTACATTTCTACCTCGTTTCCCTGTGCAATGTTTGCATAATCTGTGAAGTGTGGAATCAATTTGCCTTGGAGGGAGTTGGGATAAAAGCTTTCTGTCAGCAGGGCTGGCTGTACGTAGAGGCATGGGGATGCGGATGGTAATATAGACACCATCTGGACCATCACGACCGACTTGTTGTAGGACAAAGTCAGTATGCCAGAAAGCCACCTAGCAAGACAGCAAGCCAGCAAACCAGCAAACCAGCAAGCCAGCAAACCAGTAAACCAGCAAGCCAGCAAACCAGTAAACCAGCAAGCCAGAAAACCAGGAAACCAGCAAGCCAGGAAACCAGCAAGCCAGTAAACCAGCAATCCAGCAAACCAGTTAACCAGCACACCAGTAAACCAGCAAGCCAGAAAACCAGCAAGCCAGAAAACCAGCAAGCCCGGAAACCAGCAAGCCAGTAAAGCAGTCCACCGGCAAGCCAGCAAACCAGTACAACTGCAAGCAAGCGAACTAGTAAACCAGTAAACCAAAAACCAAAACAGGATAATACAACTGTTGAATCAGCATTGTGAAGGTACAGCTACCAAAGGCATTAAATTGACATCTGCAGCTGAGGCACTCAGGTTCCTCTTATGCACAGACTTCCAAAAGTGTGTCATTAATCAGGAAGAAAACGTAAACCGGCCTGCAGACAGGACTGAGGCCTAACTGTTTTAATATTGTCGTACTGTGAAAAAAAACTATTCATTATCACATTGACCACTGAGTGAGAAAATAACCTAGCACTACATTTGCTGGTTGACACACACACACACACACACACGCACGCACGCACGCACGCACACGCATGCACACACACACACACACACACACACACACACACACACACACACACACACACACACACACACACACACACACACACACACACACACACACACACACACACACACAGAGACAGAGACAGACAGAGACACACAGACACACACACACACACATACACACACACGCGCACGCACGCGCACGCACACACACACACACACACACACACACACACACACACACACACACACACACACACACACCCCCACACACACACACACAGAGACAGAGACACACACACAGACACACACAGAAACACACACAGAGCAGTGCGGTACAGTGCGTCTGTGCGATGGTGGCTTCCCAGTGAGACCTGGAGAGCTCTGCACCACTAAACTCCGTGTGAGAGAAAGGCGGAATCAACACATTAAATATGGGCTGTAGCCTAACGCAAGAGAACAACATCAAGTGCTGGGAGCATCATCCATTATAACCTACGTCGGCTTTAAAGTTGACTTAGTGCTCTGTTCCCCAAAACAGAGGGGGGATCATGGAGTAGAGCGAATCTCCTCAGATACCTAGAAGGACAATATTTGTCTAAGACACATTTCATTTGTTGTGGAAATGATCCCTGAACATGGGAACATAACGTCTACAGATGGCAATATAACAGAAATGATCCCTGAACATGGGAAGGGATGGGGTAATACAGTACTGTAGTCACGTAACGTCGACAGATGGAATATAACAGCACAGAAATGAACTGTAGTCACGTAACGTCGACAGATGGAATATAACAGAAATGATCCCTGAACATGGGAAGGATGGGGTAATACAGTACTGTAGTCACTTAACGTCTGCAGATGGAATATAACAGCACAGAAATGTACTGTAGTCACGTAACGTCTACAGATGGAATATAACAGAAATGATCCCTGAACATGGGAAGGATGGGGTAATACAGTACTGTAGTCACGTAATGTCTACAGATGGAATATAACAGCACAGAAATGTACTGTAGTCACGTAACGTCTACAGATGGAATATATAAGCACAGAAATGAACTGTAGTCACGTAACGTCTACAGATGGAATATAACAGAAATGATCCCTGAACATGGGAAGGATGGGGTAATACAGTACTGTAGTCACGTAACGTCTACAGATGGTATATAACAGCTCAGAAATGTACTGTAGTCACGTAACGTCTACAGATGGAATATAACAGAAACGATCTCTGAACATGTGAAGGATGGGGTAATACAGTACTGTAGTCACTTAACGTCTACAGATGGAATATAACAGCACAGAAATGTACTGTAGTCACGTAACGTCTACAGATGGAATATATCAGCACAGAAATGTTCTGTAGTCACGTAACGTCTACAGATGGAATATAACAGAAATAATCCCTGAACATGGGAAGGATGGGGTAATACAGTACTGTAGTCACGTAACGTCTACAGATGGCATATAACAGCACAGAAATGTACTGTAGTCACGTAACGTCTACAGATGGCAATATAACAGCACAGAAATGTACTGTAGTCACGTAACGTCTACAGATGGCAATCTAACAGCACAGAAATATACTGTAGTCACATAACGTCTACAGATGGCAATATAACAGCACAGAAATGTACTGTAGTCACGTAACGTCTACAGATGGAATATAACAGCACAGAAATGTACTGTAGTCACGTAACATCTACAGATGGAATATAACAGCACAGAAATGTACTGTAGTCACATAACGTCTACAGATGGAATATAACAGCACAGAAATGTACTGTAGTCACATAACGTCTACAGATGGCAATATAACAGCACAGAAATGTACTGTAGTCACGTAACGTCTACAGAGGACAATATAACAGCACAGAAATGTATTGTAGTCACATAACGTCTACAGATGGCAATATAACAGAAATGATCCCTGAACATGGGAAGGGATGGGGTAATACATTACTGTAGTCACGTAACGTCTACAGATGGTATATAACAGCACAGAAATGTACTGTAGTTACGTAACGTCTACAGATGGAATATAACAGAAACGATCCCTGAACATGTGAAGGATGGGGTAATACAGTACTGTAGTCACTTAACGTCTACAGATGGAATATAACAGCACAGAAATGTACTGTAGTCACGTAACGTCTACAGATGGAATATAACAGAAATGATCCCTGAACATGGGAAGGATGGGGTAATACAGTACTGTAGTCACGTAACGTCTACAGATGGTATATAACAGCACAGAAATGTACTGTAGTCACGTAACGTCTACAGATGGAATATAACAGAAACGATCCCTGAATATGTGAAGGATGGGGTAATACAGTACTGTAGTCACTTAACGTCTACAGATGGAATATAACAGCACAGAAATGTACTGTAGTCACGTAACGTCTACAGATGGAATATATCAGCACAGAAATGTACTGTAGTCACGCAACGTCTACAGATGGAATATAAAAGAAATGATCCCTGAACATGGGATGGATGGGGTAATACAGTACTGTAGTCACGTAACGTCTACAGATGGCAATCTAACAGCACAGAAATATACTGTAGTCACATAACGTCTACAGATGGCAATATAACAGCACAGAAATGTACTGTAGTCACGTAACGTCTACAGATGGAATATAACAGCACAGAAATGTACTGTAGTCACGTAACATCTACAGATGGAATATAACAGCACAGAAATGTACTGTAGTCACATAACGTCTACAGATGGAATATAACAGCACAGAAATGTACTGTAGTCACATAACGTCTACAGATGGAATATAACAGCACAGAAATGTACTGTAGTCACGTAACGTCTACAGAGGACAATATAACAGCACATAAATGTATTGTAGTCACATAACGTCTACAGATGGCAATATAACAGAAATGATCCCTGAACATGGGAAGGGATGGGGTAATACAGTACTGTAGTCACGTAACGTCTACAGATGGTATATAACAGCACAGAAATGTACTGTAGTTACGTAACGTCTACAGATGGAATATAACAGAAACGATCCCTGAACATGTGAAGGATGGGGTAATACAGTACTGTAGTCACTTAACGTCTACAGATGGAATATAACAGCACAGAAATGTACTGTAGTCACGTAACGTCTACAGATGGAATATAACAGAAATTATCCCTGAACATGGGAAGGATGGGGTAATACAGTACTGTAGTCACGTAACGTCTACAGATGGTATATAACAGCACAGAAATGTACTGTAGTCACTTAACGTCTACAGATGGAATATAACAGCACAGAAATGTACTGTAGTCACGTAACGTCTACAGATGGAATATATCAGCACAGAAATGTACTGTAGTCACGCAACGTCTACAGATGGAATATAACAGAAATGATCCCTGAACATGGGATGGATGGGGTAATACAGTACTGTAGTCACGTAACGTCTACAGATGGCATATAACAGCACAGAAATGTACTGTAGTCACGTAACGTCTACAGATGGCAATATAACAGCACAGAAATGTACTGTAGTCACGTAACATCTACAGATGGCAATCTAACAGCACAGAAATGTACTGTAGTCACATAACGTCTACAGATGGCAATATAACAGAAATGATCCCTGAACATGGGAAGGATGGGGTATTTCAGTACTGTAGTCACGTAACGTCTACAGATGGTATATAACAGCACAGAAATGTACTGTAGTCACGTAACGTCTACAGAGGACAATATAACAGCACATAAATGTATTGTAGTCACATAACGTCTACAGATGGCAATATAACAGAAATGATCCCTGAACATGGGAAGGGATGGGGTAATACAGTACTGTAGTCACGTAACGTCTACAGATGGTATATAACAGCACAGAAATGTACTGTAGTTACGTAACGTCTACAGATGGAATATAACAGAAACGATCCCTGAACATGTGAAGGATGGGGTAATACAGTACTGTAGTCACTTAACGTCTACAGATGGAATATAACAGCACAGAAATGTACTGTAGTCACGTAACGTCTACAGATGGAACATAACAGAAATGATCCCTGAACATGGGAAGGATGGGGTAATACAGTACTGTAGTCACGTAACGTCTACAGATGGTATATAACAGCACAGAAATGTACTGTAGTCACTTAACGTCTACAGATGGAATATAACAGCACAGAAATGTACTGTAGTCACGTAACGTCTACAGATGGAATATATCAGCACAGAAATGTACTGTAGTCACGCAACGTCTACAGATGGAATATAACAGAAATGATCCCTGAACATGGGATGGATGGGGTAATACAGTACTGTAGTCACGTAACGTCTACAGATGGCATATAACAGCACAGAAATGTACTGTAGTCACGTAACGTCTACAGATGGCAATATAACAGCACAGAAATGTACTGTAGTCACGTAACATCTACAGATGGCAATCTAACAGCACAGAAATGTACTGTAGTCACATAACGTCTACAGATGGCAATATAACAGAAATGATCCCTGAACATGGGAAGGATGGGGTATTTCAGTACTGTAGTCACGTAACGTCTACAGATGGTATATAACAGCACAGAAATGTACTGTAGTCACGTAACGTCTACAGATGGTATATAACAGCACAGAAATGTACTGTAGTCACTTAACGTCTACAGATGGAATATAACAGCACAGAAATGTACTGTAGTCACGTAACGTCTACAGATGGAATATATCAGCACAGAAATGTACTGTAGTCACGCAACGTCTACAGATGGCAATATAACAGAAATGATCCCTGAACATGGGATGGATGGGGTAATACAGTACTGTAGTCACGTAACGTCTACAGATGGCATATAACAGCACAGAAATGTACTGTAGTCACGTAACGTCTACAGATGGCAATATAACAGCACAGAAATGTACTGTAGTCACGTAACATCTACAGATGGCAATCTAACAGCACAGAAATGTACTGTAGTCACATAACGTCTACAGATGGCAATATAACAGAAATGATCCCTGAACATGGGAAGGATGGGGTATTTCAGTACTGTAGTCACGTAACGTCTACAGATGGTATATAACAGCACAGAAATGTACTGTAGTCACGTAACGTCTACAGATGGCAATATAACAGCACAGAAATGTACTGTAGTCACGTAACATCTACAGATGGCAATCTAACAGCACAGAAATGTACTGTAGTCACATAACGTCTACAGATGGCAATATAACAGAAATGATGCCTGAACATGGGAAGGATGGGGTATTTCAGTACTGTAGTCACTTAACGTCTGCAGATGGAATATAACAGCACAGAAATGTACTGTAGTCACGTAACGTCTACAGATGGAATATAACAGAAATGATCCCTGAACATGGGAAGGATGGGGTAATACAGTCCTGTAGTCATGTAACGTCTACAGATGGAATATATCAGCACAGAAATGTACTGTAGTCACGTAACGTCTACAGATGGCAATCTAACAGCACAGAAATATACTGTAGTCACATAACGTCTACAGATGGCAATATAACAGCACAGAAATGTACTGTAGTCACGTAACTTCTACAGATGGAATATAACAGCACAGAAATGTACTGTAGTCACGTAACATCTACAGATGGAATATAACAGCACAGAAATGTACTGTAGTCACATAACGTCTACAGATGGAATATAACAGCACAGAAATGTACTGTAGTCACATAACGTCTACAGATGGCAATATAACAGCACAGAAATGTACTGTAGTCACATAACGTCTACAGATGGCAATATAACAGAAATGATCCCTGAACATGGGAAGGGATGGGGTAATACAGTACTGTAGTCACGTAACGTCTACAGATGGTATATAACAGCACAGAAATGTACTGTAGTCACGTAACGTCTACAGATGGCAATATAACAGCACAGAAATGTACTGTAGTCACGTTACATCTACAGATGGCAATCTAACAGCACAGAAATGTACTGTAGTCACATAACGTCTACAGATGGCAATATAACAGAAATGATCCCTGAACATGGGAAGGATGGGGTATTTCAGTACTGTAGTCACGTAACGTCTACAGATGGTATATAACAGCACAGAAATGTACTGTAGTCACGTAACGTCTACAGATGGCAATATAACAGCACAGAAATGTACTGTAGTCACGTAACATCTACAGATGGCAATCTAACAGCACAGAAATGTACTGTAGTCACATAACGTCTACAGATGGCAATATAACAGAAATGATCCCTGAACATGGGAAGGATGGGGTATTTCAGTACTGTAGTCACTTAACGTCTGCAGATGGAATATAACAGCACAGAAATGTACTGTAGTCACGTAACGTCTACAGATGGAATATAACAGAAATGATCCCTGAACATGGGAAGGATGGGGTAATACAGTACTGTAGTCACGTAACGTCTACAGATGGAATATATCAGCACAGAAATGTACTGTAGTCACGTAACGTCTACAGATGGCAATCTAACAGCACAGAAATATACTGTAGTCACATAACGTCTACAGATGGCAATATAACAGAAATGATCCCTGAACATGGGAAGGATGAGGTATTTCAGTACTGTAGTCACTTAACGTCTGCAGATGGAATATAACAGCACAGAAATGTACTGTAGTCACGTAACGTCTACAGATGGAATATAACAGAAATGATCCCTGAACATGGGAAGGATGGGGTAATACAGTACTGTAGTCACGTAACGTCTACAGATGGAATATATCAGCACAGAAATGTACTGTAGTCACGTAACGTCTACAGATGGAATATAACAGAAATGATCCCTGAACATGGGAAGGGATGGGGTAATACAGTACTGTAGTCACGTAACATCTACAGATGGTATATAACAGCACAGAAATGTACTGTAGTCACGTAACGTCTACAGAGGACAATATAACAGCACATAAATGTATTGTAGTCACATAACGTCTACAGATGGCAATATAACAGAAATGATCCCTGAACATGGGAAGGGATGGGGTAATACAGTACTGTAGTCACGTAACGTCTACAGATGGTATATAACAGCACAGAAATGTACTGTAGTTACGTAACGTCTACAGATGGAATATAACAGAAACGATCCCTGAACATGTGAAGGATGGGGTAATACAGTACTGTAGTCACTTAACGTCTACAGATGGAATATATCAGCACAGAAATGTACTGTAGTCACGTAACGTCTACAGATGGCAATCTAACAGCACAGAAATATACTGTAGTCACATAACGTCTACAGATGGCAATATAACAGCACAGAAATGTACTGTAGTCACGTAACTTCTACAGATGGAATATAACAGCACAGAAATGTACTGTAGTCACGTAACATCTACAGATGGAATATAACAGCACAGAAATGTACTGTAGTCACATAACGTCTACAGATGGAATATAACAGCACAGAAATGTACTGTAGTCACATAACGTCTACAGATGGCAATATAACAGCACAGAAATGTACTGTAGTCACATAACGTCTACAGATGGCAATATAACAGAAATGATCCCTGAACATGGGAAGGGATGGGGTAATACAGTACTGTAGTCACGTAACGTCTACAGATGGTATATAACAGCACAGAAATGTACTGTAGTCACGTAACGTCTACAGATGGCAATATAACAGCACAGAAATGTACTGTAGTCACGTTACATCTACAGATGGCAATCTAACAGCACAGAAATGTACTGTAGTCACATAACGTCTACAGATGGCAATATAACAGAAATGATCCCTGAACATGGGAAGGATGGGGTATTTCAGTACTGTAGTCACGTAACGTCTACAGATGGTATATAACAGCACAGAAATGTACTGTAGTCACGTAACGTCTACAGATGGCAATATAACAGCACAGAAATGTACTGTAGTCACGTAACATCTACAGATGGCAATCTAACAGCACAGAAATGTACTGTAGTCACATAACGTCTACAGATGGCAATATAACAGAAATGATCCCTGAACATGGGAAGGATGGGGTATTTCAGTACTGTAGTCACTTAACGTCTGCAGATGGAATATAACAGCACAGAAATGTACTGTAGTCACGTAACGTCTACAGATGGAATATAACAGAAATGATCCCTGAACATGGGAAGGATGGGGTAATACAGTACTGTAGTCACGTAACGTCTACAGATGGAATATATCAGCACAGAAATGTACTGTAGTCACGTAACGTCTACAGATGGCAATCTAACAGCACAGAAATATACTGTAGTCACATAACGTCTACAGATGGCAATATAACAGAAATGATCCCTGAACATGGGAAGGATGAGGTATTTCAGTACTGTAGTCACTTAACGTCTGCAGATGGAATATAACAGCACAGAAATGTACTGTAGTCACGTAACGTCTACAGATGGAATATAACAGAAATGATCCCTGAACATGGGAAGGATGGGGTAATACAGTACTGTAGTCACGTAACGTCTACAGATGGAATATATCAGCACAGAAATGTACTGTAGTCACGTAACGTCTACAGATGGAATATAACAGAAATGATCCCTGAACATGGGAAGGGATGGGGTAATACAGTACTGTAGTCACGTAACATCTACAGATGGTATATAACAGCACAGAAATGTACTGTAGTCACGTAACGTCTACAGAGGACAATATAACAGCACATAAATGTATTGTAGTCACATAACGTCTACAGATGGCAATATAACAGAAATGATCCCTGAACATGGGAAGGGATGGGGTAATACAGTACTGTAGTCACGTAACGTCTACAGATGGTATATAACAGCACAGAAATGTACTGTAGTTACGTAACGTCTACAGATGGAATATAACAGAAACGATCCCTGAACATGTGAAGGATGGGGTAATACAGTACTGTAGTCACTTAACGTCTACAGATGGAATATAACAGCACAGAAATGTACTGTAGTCACGTAACGTCTACAGATGGAATATAACAGAAATGATCCCTGAACATGGGAAGGATGGGGTAATACAGTACTGTAGTCACGTAACGTCTACAGATGGTATATAACAGCACAGAAATGTACTGTATTCACTTAACGTCTACAGATGGAATATAACAGCACAGAAATGTACTGTAGTCACGTAACGTCTACAGATGGAATATATCAGCACAGAAATGTACTGTAGTCACGCAACGTCTACAGATGGAATATAACAGAAATGATCCCTGAACATGGGATGGATGGGGTAATACAGTACTGTAGTCACGTAACGTCTACAGATGGCATATAACAGCACAGAAATGTACTGTAGTCACGTAACGTCTACAGATGGCAATATAACAGCACAGAAATGTACTGTAGTCACGTAACATCTACAGATGGCAATCTAACAGCACAGAAATGTACTGTAGTCACATAACGTCTACAGATGGCAATATAACAGAAATGATCCCTGAACATGGGAAGGATGGGGTATTTCAGTACTGTAGTCACGTAACGTCTACAGATGGTATATAACAGCACAGAAATGTACTGTAGTCACGTAACGTCTACAGATGGCAATATAACAGCACAGAAATGTACTGTAGTCACGTAACATCTACAGATGGCAATCTAACAGCACAGAAATGTACTGTAGTCACATAACGTCTACAGATGGAATATAACAGCACAGAAATGTACTGTAGTCACATAACGTCTACAGATGGAATATAACAGCACAGAAATGTACTGTAGTCACGTAACGTCTACAGAGGACAATATAACAGCACATAAATGTATTGTAGTCACATAACGTCTACAGATGGCAATATAACAGAAATGATCCCTGAACATGGGAAGGGATGGGGTAATACAGTACTGTAGTCACGTAACGTCTACAGATGGTATATAACAGCACAGAAATGTACTGTAGTTACGTAACGTCTACAGATGGAATATAACAGAAACGATCCCTGAACATGTGAAGGATGGGGTAATACAGTACTGTAGTCACTTAACGTCTACAGATGGAATATAACAGCACAGAAATGTACTGTAGTCACGTAACGTCTACAGATGGAATATAACAGAAATGATCCCTGAACATGGGAAGGGATGGGGTAATACAGTACTGTAGTCACGTAACATCTACAGATGGAATATAACAGCACAGAAATGTACTGTAGTCACATAACATCTACAGATGGAATATAACAGCACAGAAATGTACTGTAGTCACATAACGTCTACAGATGGCAATATAACAGCACAGAAATGTACTGTAGTCACGTAACGTCTACAGAGGACAATATAACAGCACAGAAATGTATTGTAGTCACATAACATCTACAGATGGCAATATAACAGAAATGATCCCTGAACATGGGAAGGGATGGGGTAATACAGTACTGTAGTCACGTAACAGCTACAGATGGTATATAACAGCACAGAAATGTACTGTAGTTACGTAACGTCTACAGATGGAATATAACAGAAACGATCCCTGAACATGTGAAGGATGGGGTGATACAGTACTGTAGTCACTTAACGTCTACAGATGGAATATAACAGCACAGAAATGTACTGTATTCACGTAACGTCTACAGATGGAATATAACAGAAATGATCCCTGAACATGGGAAGGATGGGGTAATACAGTACTGTAGTCACGTAACGTCTACAGATGGTATATAACAGCACAGAAATGTACTGTAGTCACGTAACGTCTACAGATGGAATATAACAGAAACGATCCATGAATATGTGAAGGATGGGGTAATACAGTACTGTAGTCACGTAACGTCTACAGATGGAATATAACAGCACAGAAATGTACTGTAGTCACGTAACGTCTACAGATGGAATATATCAGCACAGAAATGTACTGTAGTCACGCAACGTCTACAGATGGAATATAACAGAAATGATCCCTGAACATGGGATGGATGGGGTAATACAGTACTGTAGTCACATAACGTCTACAGATGGCATATAACAGCACAGAAATGTACTGTAGTCACGTAACGTCTACAGATGGCAATATAACAGCACAGAAATGTACTGTAGTCACGTAACATCTACAGATGGCAATCTAACAGCACAGAAATGTACTGTAGTCACATAACGTCTACAGATGGCAATATAACAGAAATGATCCCTGAACATGGGAAGGATGGGGTATTTCAGTACTGTAGTCACGTAACGTCTACAGATGGTATATAACAGCACAGAAATGTACTGTAGTCACGTAACGTCTACAGATGGCAATATAACAGCACAGAAATGTACTGTAGTCACGTAACATCTACAGATGGCAATCTAACAGCACAGAAATGTACTGTAGTCACATAACGTCTACAGATGGCAATATAACAGAAATGATCCCTGAACATGGGAAGGATGGGGTATTTCAGTACTGTAGTCACTTAACGTCTGCAGATGGAATATAACAGCACAGAAATGTACTGTAGTCACGTAACGTCTACAGATGGAATATAACAGAAATGATCCCTGAACATGGGAAGGATGGGGTAATACAGTACTGTAGTCACGTAACGTCTACAGATGGAATATATCAGCACAGAAATGTACTGTAGTCACGTAACGTCTACAGATGGGATATAACAGAAATGATCCCTGAACATGGGAAGGATGGGGTAATACAGTACTGTAGTCACGTAACGTCTACAGATGGAATATAACAGCACAGAAATGTACTGTAGTCACGTAACGTCTACAGATGGAATATAACAGCACAGAAATGTACTGTAGTCACTTAACGTCTACAGATGGAATATAAAAGCACAGAAATGTACTGTAGTCACGTAACGTCTACAGATGGAATATATCAGCACAGAAATGTACTGTAGTCACGCAACGTCTACAGATGGAATATAACAGAAATGATCCCTGAACATGGGATGGATGGGGTAATACAGTACTGTAGTCACGTAACGTCTACAGATGGCATATAACAGCACAGAAATGTACTGTAGTCACGTAACGTCTACAGATGGCAATATAACAGCACAGAAATGTACTGTAGTCACGTAACATCTACAGATGGCAATCTAACAGCACAGAAATGTACTGTAGTCACATAACGTCTACAGATGGCAATATAACAGAAATGATCCCTGAACATGGGAAGGATGGGGTATTTCAGTACTGTAGTCACGTAACGTCTACAGATGGTATATAACAGCACAGAAATGTACTGTAGTCACGTAACGTCTACAGATGGCAATATAACAGCACAGAAATGTACTGTAGTCACGTAACATCTACAGATGGCAATCTAACAGCACAGAAATGTACTGTAGTCACATAACGTCTACAGATGGCAATATAACAGAAATGATCCCTGAACATGGGAAGGATGGGGTATTTCAGTACTGTAGTCACTTAACGTCTGCAGATGGAATATAACAGCACAGAAATGTACTGTAGTCACGTAACGTCTACAGATGGAATATAACAGAAATTATCCCTGAACATGGGAAGGATGGGGTAATACAGTACTGTAGTCACGTAACGTCTACAGATGGAATATATCAGCACAGAAATGTACTGTAGTCACGTAACGTCTACAGATGGGATATAACAGAAACGATCCCTGAACATGGGAAGGATGGGGTAATACAGTACTGTAGTCACGTAACGTCTACAGATGGAATATAACAGCACAGAAATGTACTGTAGTCACGTAACGTCTACAGATGGAATATAACAGCACAGAAATGTACTGTAGTCACTTAACGTCTACAGATGGAATATAACAGCACAGAAATGTACTGTAGTCACGTAACGTCTACAGATGGAATATATCAGCACAGAAATGTACTGTAGTCACGCAACGTCTACAGATGGAATATAACAGAAATGATCCCTGAACATGGGATGGATGGGGTAATACAGTACTGTAGTCACGTAACGTCTACAGATGGCATATAACAGCACAGAAATGTACTGTAGTCACGTAACGTCTACAGATGGCAATATAACAGCACAGAAATGTACTGTAGTCACGTAACATCTACAGATGGCAATCTAACAGCACAGAAATGTACTGTAGTCACATAACGTCTACAGATGGCAATATAACAGAAATGATCCCTGAACATGGGAAGGATGGGGTATTTCAGTACTGTAGTCACGTAACGTCTACAGATGGTATATAACAGCACAGAAATGTACTGTAGTCACGTAACGTCTACAGATGGCAATATAACAGCACAGAAATGTACTGTAGTCACGTAACATCTACAGATGGCAATCTAACAGCACAGAAATGTACTGTAGTCACATAACGTCTACAGATGGCAATATAACAGAAATGATGCCTGAACATGGGAAGGATGGGGTATTTCAGTACTGTAGTCACTTAACGTCTGCAGATGGAATATAACAGCACAGAAATGTACTGTAGTCACGTAACGTCTACAGATGGAATATAACAGAAATGATCCCTGAACATGGGAAGGATGGGGTAATACAGTCCTGTAGTCACGTAACGTCTACAGATGGAATATATCAGCACAGAAATGTACTGTAGTCACGTAACGTCTACAGATGGCAATCTAACAGCACAGAAATATACTGTAGTCACATAACGTCTACAGATGGCAATATAACAGCACAGAAATGTACTGTAGTCACGTAACTTCTACAGATGGAATATAACAGCACAGAAATGTACTGTAGTCACGTAACATCTACAGATGGAATATAACAGCACAGAAATGTACTGTAGTCACATAACGTCTACAGATGGAATATAACAGCACAGAAATGTACTGTAGTCACATAACGTCTACAGATGGCAATATAACAGCACAGAAATGTACTGTAGTCACATAACGTCTACAGATGGCAATATAACAGAAATGATCCCTGAACATGGGAAGGGATGGGGTAATACAGTACTGTAGTCACGTAACGTCTACAGATGGTATATAACAGCACAGAAATGTACTGTAGTCACGTAACGTCTACAGATGGCAATATAACAGCACAGAAATGTACTGTAGTCACGTTACATCTACAGATGGCAATATAACAGCACAGAAATGTACTGTAGTCACATAACGTCTACAGATGGCAATATAACAGAAATGATCCCTGAACATGGGAAGGATGGGGTATTTCAGTACTGTAGTCACGTAACGTCTACAGATGGTATATAACAGCACAGAAATGTACTGTAGTCACGTAACGTCTACAGATGGCAATATAACAGCACAGAAATGTACTGTAGTCACGTAACATCTACAGATGGCAATCTAACAGCACAGAAATGTACTGTAGTCACATAACGTCTACAGATGGCAATATAACAGAAATGATCCCTGAACATGGGAAGGATGGGGTATTTCAGTACTGTAGTCACTTAACGTCTGCAGATGGAATATAACAGCACAGAAATGTACTGTAGTCACGTAACGTCTACAGATGGAATATAACAGAAATGATCCCTGAACATGTGAAGGATGGGGTAATACAGTACTGTAGTCACGTAACGTCTACAGATGGAATATATCAGCACAGAAATGTACTGTAGTCACGTAACGTCTACAGATGGCAATCTAACAGCACAGAAATATACTGTAGTCACATAACGTCTACAGATGGCAATATAACAGAAATGATCCCTGAACATGGGAAGGATGAGGTATTTCAGTACTGTAGTCACTTAACGTCTGCAGATGGAATATAACAGCACAGAAATGTACTGTAGTCACGTAACGTCTACAGATGGAATATAACAGAAATGATCCCTGAACATGGGAAGGATGGGGTAATACAGTACTGTAGTCACGTAACGTCTACAGATGGAATATATCAGCACAGAAATGTACTGTAGTCACGTAACGTCTACAGATGGAATATAACAGAAATGATCCCTGAACATGGGAAGGGATGGGGTAATACAGTACTGTAGTCACGTAACATCTACAGATGGAATATAACAGCACAGAAATGTACTGTAGTCACATAACATCTACAGATGGAATATAACAGCACAGAAATGTACTGTAGTCACATAACGTCTACAGATGGCAATATAACAGCACAGAAATGTACTGTAGTCACGTAACGTCTACAGAGGACAATATAACAGCACAGAAATGTATTGTAGTCACATAACATCTACAGATGGCAATATAACAGAAATGATCCCTGAACATGGGAAGGGATGGGGTAATACAGTACTGTAGTCACGTAACGTCTACAGATGGTATATAACAGCACAGAAATGTACTGTAGTTACGTAACGTCTACAGATGGAATATAACAGAAACGATCCCTGAACATGTGAAGGATGGGGTGATACAGTACTGTAGTCACTTAACGTCTACAGATGGAATATAACAGCACAGAAATGTACTGTATTCACGTAACGTCTACAGATGGAATATAACAGAAATGATCCCTGAACATGGGAAGGATGGGGTAATACAGTACTGTAGTCACGTAACGTCTACAGATGGTATATAACAGCACAGAAATGTACTGTAGTCACGTAACGTCTACAGATGGAATATAACAGAAACGATCCATGAATATGTGAAGGATGGGGTAATACAGTACTGTAGTCACGTAACGTCTACAGATGGAATATAACAGCACAGAAATGTACTGTAGTCACGTAACGTCTACAGATGGAATATATCAGCACAGAAATGTACTGTAGTCACGCAACGTCTACAGATGGAATATAACAGAAATGATCCCTGAACATGGGATGGATGGGGTAATACAGTACTGTAGTCACGTAACGTCTACAGATGGCATATAACAGCACAGAAATGTACTGTAGTCACGTAACGTCTACAGATGGCAATATAACAGCACAGAAATGTACTGTAGTCACGTAACATCTACAGATGGCAATCTAACAGCACAGAAATGTACTGTAGTCACATAACGTCTACAGATGGCAATATAACAGAAATGATCCCTGAACATGGGAAGGATGGGGTATTTCAGTACTGTAGTCACGTAACGTCTACAGATGGTATATAACAGCACAGAAATGTACTGTAGTCACGTAACGTCTACAGATGGCAATATAACAGCACAGAAATGTACTGTAGTCACGTAACATCTACAGATGGCAATCTAACAGCACAGAAATGTACTGTAGTCACATAACGTCTACAGATGGCAATATAACAGAAATGATCCCTGAACATGGGAAGGATGGGGTATTTCAGTACTGTAGTCACTTAACGTCTGCAGATGGAATATAACAGCACAGAAATGTACTGTAGTCACGTAACGTCTACAGATGGAATATAACAGAAATGATCCCTGAACATGGGAAGGATGGGGTAATACAGTACTGTAGTCACGTAACGTCTACAGATGGAATATATCAGCACAGAAATGTACTGTAGTCACGTAACGTCTACAGATGGGATATAACAGAAATGATCCCTGAACATGGGAAGGATGGGGTAATACAGTACTGTAGTCACGTAACGTCTACAGATGGAATATAACAGCACAGAAATGTACTGTAGTCACGTAACGTCTACAGATGGAATATAACAGAAACGATCCCTGAACATGGGAAGGATGGGGTAATACAGTACTGTAGTCACTTAACGTCTACAGATGGAATATAACAGCACAGAAATGTACTGTAGTCACGTAACGTCTACAGATGGAATATATCAGCACAGAAATGTTCTGTAGTCACGTAACGTCTACAGATGGAATATAACAGAAATAATCCCTGAACATGGGAAGGATGGGGTAATACAGTACTGTAGTCACGTAACGTCTACAGATGGCAATATAACGGCACAGAAATGTACTGTAGTCACGTAACATCTACAGATGGCAATATAACAGCACAGAAATGTACTGTAGTCACGTAACGTCTACAGATGGCAATCTAACAGCACAGAAATATACTGTAGTCACATAAAATCTACAGATGGCAATATAACAGCACAGAAATGTACTGTAGTCACGTAACGTCTACAGATGGCAATCTAACAGCACAGAAATATACTGTAGTCACATAACGTCTACAGATGGCAATATAACAGCACAGAAATGTACTGTAGTCACGTAACGTCTACAGATGGAATATAACAGCACAGAAATGTACTGTAGTCACGTAACATCTACAGATGGAATATAACAGCACAGAAATGTACTGTAGTCACATAACGTCTACAGATGGAATATAACAGCACAGAAATGTACTGTAGTCACATAACGTCTACAGATGGCAATATAACAGCACAGAAATGTACTGTAGTCACGTAACGTCTACAGAGGACAATATAACAGCACAGAAATGTATTGTAGTCACATAACGTCTACAGATGGAATATAGCAGAAACGATCCCTGAACATGTGAAGGATGGGGTAATACATTACTGTAGTCACTTAACGTCTACAGATGGAATATAACAGCACAGAAATGTACTGTAGTCACGTAACGTCTACAGATGGAATATATCAGCACAGAAATGTACTGTAGTCACGCAACGTCTACAGATGGAATATAACAGAAATGATCCCTGAACATGGGATGGATGGGGTAATACAGTACTGTAGTCACGTAACGTCTACAGATGGCATATAACAGCACAGAAATGTACTGTAGTCACGTAACGTCTACAGATGGAATATAACAGAAACGATCCCTGAACATGTGAAGGATGGGGTAATACAGTACTGTAGTCACTTAACGTCTACAGATGGAATATAACAGCACAGAAATGTACTGTAGTCACGTAACGTCTACAGATGGAATATATCAGCACAGAAATGTTCTGTAGTCACGTAACATCTACAGATGGAATATAACAGAAATAATCCCTGAACATGGGAAGGATGGGGTAATACAGTACTGTAGTCACGTAACGTCTACAGATGGCATATAACAGCACAGAAATGTACTGTAGTCACGTAACGTCTACAGATGGCAATATAACAGCACAGAAATGTACTGTAGTCACGTAACGTCTACAGATGGCAATCTAACAGCACAGAAATATACTGTAGTCACATAACGTCTACAGATGGCAATATAACAGCACAGAAATGTACTGTAGTCACGTAACGTCTACAGATGGAATATAACAGCACAGAAATGTACTGTAGTCACGTAACATCTACAGATGGAATATAACAGCACAGAAATGTACTGTAGTCACATAACGTCTACAGATGGCAATATAACAGCACAGAAATGTACTGTAGTCACGTAACGTCTACAGAGGACAATATAACAGCACAGAAATGTATTGTAGTCACATAACATCTACAGATGGCAATATAACAGAAATGATCCCTGAACATGGGAAGGGATGGGGTAATACAGTACTGTAGTCACGTAACGTCTACAGATGGTATATAACAGCACAGAAATGTACTGTAGTTACGTAACGTCTACAGATGGAATATAACAGAAACGATCCCTGAGCATGTGAAGGATGGGGTGATACAGTACTGTAGTCACTTAACGTCTACAGATGGAATATAACAGCACAGAAATGTACTGTATTCACGTAACGTCTACAGATGGAATATAACAGAAATGATCCCTGAACATGGGAAGGATGGGGTAATACAGTACTGTAGTCACGTAACGTCTACAGATGGTATATAACAGCACAGAAATGTACTGTAGTCACGTAACGTCTACAGATGGAATATAACAGAAACGATCCCTGAATATGTGAAGGATGGGGTAATACAGTACTGTAGTCACGTAACGTCTACAGATGGAATATAACAGCACAGAAATGTACTGTAGTCACGTAACGTCTACAGATGGAATATATCAGCACAGAAATGTACTGTAGTCACGCAACGTCTACAGATGGAATATAACAGAAATGATCCCTGAACATGGGATGGATGGGGTAATACAGTACTGTAGTCACGTAACGTCTACAGATGGCATATAACAGCACAGAAATGTACTGTAGTCACGTAATGTCTACATATGGCAATATAACAGCACAGAAATGTACTGTAGTCACGTAACATCTACAGATGGCAATCTAACAGCACAGAAATGTACTGTAGTCACATAACGTCTACAGATGGCAATATAACAGAAATGATCCCTGAACATGGGAAGGATGGGGTATTTCAGTACTGTAGTCACGTAACGTCTACAGATGGTAATATAACAGCACAGAAATGTACTGTAGTCACGTAACGTCTACAGATGGCAATATAACAGCACAGAAATGTACTGTAGTCACGTAACATCTACAGATGGCAATCTAACAGCACAGAAATGTACTGTAGTCACATAACGTCTACAGATGGCAATATAACAGAAATGATCCCTGAACATGGGAAGGATGGGGTATTTCAGTACTGTAGTCACTTAACGTCTGCAGATGGAATATAACAGCACAGAAATGTACTGTAGTCACGTAACGTCTACAGATGGAATATAACAGAAATGATCCCTGAACATGGGAAGGATGGGGTAATACAGTACTGTAGTCACGTAACGTCTACAGATGGAATATATCAGCACAGAAATGTACTGTAGTCACGTAACGTCTACAGATGGGATATAACAGAAATGATCCCTGAACATGGGAAGGATGGGGTAATACAGTACTGTAGTCACGTAACGTCTACAGATGGAATATAACAGCACAGAAATGTACTGTAGTCACGTAACGTCTACAGATGGAATATAACAGAAATGATCCCTGAACATGGGAAGGATGGGGTAATACAGTACTGTAGTCACTTAACGTCTACAGATGGAATATAACAGCACAGAAATGTACTGTAGTCACGTAACGTCTACAGATGGAATATATCAGCACAGAAATGTTCTGTAGTCACGTAACGTCTACAGATGGCAATATAACGGCACAGAAATGTACTGTAGTCACGTAACATCTACAGATGGCAATATAACAGCACAGAAATGTACTGTAGTCACGTAACATCTACAGATGGAATATAACAGCACAGAAATGTACTGTAGTCACATAACGTCTACAGATGGAATATAACAGCACAGAAATGTACTGTAGTCACATAACGTCTACAGATGGCAATATAACAGCACAGAAATGTACTGTAGTCACGTAACGTCTACAGAGGACAATATAACAGCACAGAAATGTATTGTAGTCACATAACGTCTACAGATGGAATATAGCAGAAACGATCCCTGAACATGTGAAGGATGGGGTAATACAGTACTGTAGTCACTTAACGTCTACAGATGGAATATAACAGCACAGAAATGTACTGTAGTTACGTAACGTCTACAGATGGAATATAACAGAAATGATCCCTGAACATGGGAAGGATGGGGTAATACAGTACTGTAGTCACGTAACGTCTACAGATGGTATATAACAGCACAGAAATGTACTGTAGTCACGTAACGTCTACAGATGGAATATAACAGAAACGATCCCTGAATATGTGAAGGATGGGGTAATACAGTACTGTAGTCACTTAATGTCTACAGATGGAATATAACAGCACAGAAATGTACTGTAGTCACGTAACGTCTACAGATGGAATATATCAGCACAGAAATGTACTGTAGTCACGCAACGTCTACAGATGGAATATAACAGAAATGATCCCTGAACATGGGATGGATGGGGTAATACAGTACTGTAGTCACGTAACGTCTACAGATGGCATATAACAGCACAGAAATGTACTGTAGTCACGTAACGTCTACAGATGGAATATAACAGAAACGATCCCTGAACATGTGAAGGATGGGGTAATACAGTACTGTAGTCACTTAACGTCTACAGATGGAATATAACAGCACAGAAATGTACTGTAGTCACGTAACGTCTACAGATGGAATATATCAGCACAGAAATGTTCTGTAGTCACGTAACATCTACAGATGGAATATAACAGAAATAATCCCTGAACATGGGAAGGATGGGGTAATACAGTACTGTAGTCACGTAACGTCTACAGATGGCATATAACAGCACAGAAATGTACTGTAGTCACGTAACGTCTACAGATGGCAATATAACAGCACAGAAATGTACTGTAGTCACGTAACGTCTACAGATGGCAATCTAACAGCACAGAAATATACTGTAGTCACATAACGTCTACAGATGGCAATATAACAGCACAGAAATGTACTGTAGTCACGTAACGTCTACAGATAGAATATAACAGCACAGAAATGTACTGTAGTCACGTAACATCTACAGATGGAATATAACAGCACAGAAATGTACTGTAGTCACATAACGTCTACAGATGGAATATAACAGCACAGAAATGTACTGTAGTCACATAACGTCTACAGATGGCAATATAACAGCACAGAAATGTACTGTAGTCACGTAACGTCTACCGAGGACAATATAACAGCACAGAAATGTATTGTAGTCACATAATGTCTACAGATGGCAATATAACAGAAATGATCCCTGAACATGGGAAGGGATGGGGTAATACAGTACTGTAGTCACGTAACGTCTACAGATGGTATATATAACAGCACAGAAATGTACTGTAGTTACGTAACGTCTACAGATGGAATATAACAGAAACGATCCCTGAATATGTGAAGGATGGGGTAATACAGTACTGTAGTCACGTAACGTCTACAGATGGAATATATCAGCACATAAATGTACTGTAGTCACGCAACGTCTACAGATGGAATATAACAGAAATGATCCCTGAACATGGGATGGATGGGGTAATACAGTACTGTAGTCACGTAACGTCTACAGATGGCATATAACAGCACAGAAATGTACTGTAGTCACGTAACGCCTACAGATGGCAAATATAACAGCACAGAAATGTACTGTAGTCACGTAACATCTACAGATGGCAATCTAACAGCACAGAAATGTACTGTAGTCACATAACGTCTACAGATGGCAATATAACAGAAATGATCCCTGAACATGGGAAGGATGGGGTATTTCAGTACTGTAGTCACGTAACGTCTACAGATGGTATATAACAGAACAGAAATGTACTGTAGTCACGTAACGTCTACAGATGGCAATCTAACAGCACAGAAATATACTGTAGTCACATAACGTCAACAGATGGAATATAACAGCACAGAAATTACTGTAGTCACGTAACGTCTACAGATGGCAATCTAACAGCACAGAAATATACTGTAGTCACATAATGTCTACAGATGGCTATATAACAGCACAGAAATGTACTGTAGTCACGTAACGTCTACAGATGGAATATAACAGCACAGAAATGTACTGTAGTCACATAACGTCTACAGATGGAATATAACAGCACAGAAATGTACTGTAGTCACATAACGTCTACAGATGGCAATATAACAGCACAGAAATGTACTGTAGTCACGTAACGTCTACAGAGGACAATATAACGGCACAGAAATGTACTGTAGTCACGTAACATCTACAGATGGCAATATAACAGCACAGAAATGTACTGTAGTCACGTAACGTCTACAGATGGCAATCTAACAGCACAGAAATATACTGTAGTCACATAACATCTACAGATGGCAATATAACAGCACAGAAATGTACTGTAGTCACGTAACGTCTACAGATGGCAATCTAACAGCACAGAAATATACTGTAGTCACATAACGTCTACAGATGGCAATATAACAGCACAGAAATGTACTGTAGTCACGTAACGTCTACAGATGGAATATAACAGCACAGAAATGTACTGTAGTCACGTAACATCTACAGATGGAATATAACAGCACAGAAATGTACTGTAGTCACATAACGTCTACAGATGGAATATAACAGCAGAGAAATGTACTGTAGTCACATAACGTCTACAGATGGCAATATAACAGCACAGAAATGTACTGTAGTCACGTAACGTCTACAGAGGACAATATAACAGCACAGAAATGTATTGTAGTCACATAACGTCTACAGATGGAATATAGCAGAAACGATCCCTGAACATGTGAAGGATGGGGTAATACAGTACTGTAGTCATTTAACGTCTACAGATGGAATATAACAGCACAGAAATGTACTGTAGTTACGTAACGTCTACAGATGGAATATAACAGAAACGATCCCTGAACATGTGAAGGATGGGGTAATACAGTACTGTAGTCACTTAACGTCTACAGATGGAATATAACAGCACAGAAATGTACTGTAGTCACGTAACGTCTACAGATGGAATATAACAGAAATGATCCCTGAACATGGGAAGGATGGGGTAATACAGTACTGTAGTCACGTAACGTCTACAGATGGTATATAACAGCACAGAAATGTACTGTAGTCACGTAACGTCTACAGATGGAATATAACAGAAACGATCCCTGAATATGTGAAGGATGGGGTAATACAGTACTGTAGTCACTTAACGTCTACAGATGGAATATAACAGCACAGAAATGTACTGTAGTCACGTAACGTCTACAGATGGAATATATCAGCACAGAAATGTACTGTAGTCACGCAACGTCTACAGATGGAATATAACAGAAACGATCCCTGAATATGTGAAGGATGGGGTAATACAGTACTGTAGTCACTTAACGTCTACAGATGGAATATAACAGCACAGAAATGTACTGTAGTCACGTAACGTCTACAGATGGAATATATCAGCACAGAAATGTACTGTAGTCACGCAACGTCTACAGATGGAATATAACAGAAATGATCCCTGAACATGGGATGGATGGGGTAATACAGTACTGTAGTCACGTAACGTCTACAGATGGCATATAACAGCACAGAAATGTACTGTAGTCACGTAACGTCTACAGATGGAATATAACAGAAACGATCCCTGAACATGTGAAGGATGGGGTAATACAGTACTGTAGTCACTTAACGTCTACAGATGGAATATAACAGCACAGAAATGTACTGTAGTCACGTAACGTCTACAGATGGAATATATCAGCACAGAAATGTTCTGTAGTCACGTAACATCTACAGATGGAATATAACAGAAATAATCCCTGAACATGGGAAGGATGGGGTAATACAGTACTGTAGTCACGTAACGTCTACAGATGGCATATAACAGCACAGAAATGTACTGTAGTCACGTAACGTCTACAGATGGCAATATAACAGCACAGAAATGTACTGTAGTCACGTAACGTCTACAGATGGCAATCTAACAGCACAGAAATATACTGTAGTCACATAACGTCTACAGATGGCAATATAACAGCACAGAAATGTACTGTAGTCACGTAACGTCTACAGATAGAATATAACAGCACAGAAATGTACTGTAGTCACGTAACATCTACAGATGGAATATAACAGCACAGAAATGTACTGTAGTCACATAACGTCTACAGATGGAATATAACAGCACAGAAATGTACTGTAGTCACATAACGTCTACAGATGGCAATATAACAGCACAGAAATGTACTGTAGTCACGTAACGTC
Organism: Oncorhynchus mykiss; assembly: GCF_013265735.2. Lineage (NCBI taxonomy): Eukaryota > Metazoa > Chordata > Actinopteri > Salmoniformes > Salmonidae > Oncorhynchus > Oncorhynchus mykiss. The sequence goes on along the minus strand of NC_048579.1, from coordinate 9,498,785 downwards.
TACCGAGGACAATATAACAGCACAGAAATGTATTGTAGTCACATAATGTCTACAGATGGCAATATAACAGAAATGATCCCTGAACATGGGAAGGGATGGGGTAATACAGTACTGTAGTCACGTAACGTCTACAGATGGTATATATAACAGCACAGAAATGTACTGTAGTTACGTAACGTCTACAGATGGAATATAACAGAAACGATCCCTGAATATGTGAAGGATGGGGTAATACAGTACTGTAGTCACTTAACGTCTACAGATGGAATATAACAGCACAGAAATGTACTGTAGTCACGTAACGTCTACAGATGGAATATATCAGCACATAAATGTACTGTAGTCACGCAACGTCTACAGATGGAATATAACAGAAATGATCCCTGAACATGGGATGGATGGGGTAATACAGTACTGTAGTCACGTAACGTCTACAGATGGCATATAACAGCACAGAAATGTACTGTAGTCACGTAACGCCTACAGATGGCAATATAACAGCACAGAAATGTACTGTAGTCACGTAACATCTACAGATGGCAATCTAACAGCACAGAAATGTACTGTAGTCACATAACGTCTACAGATGGCAATATAACAGAAATGATCCCTGAACATGGGAAGGATGGGGTATTTCAGTACTGTAGTCACGTAACGTCTACAGATGGTATATAACAGAACAGAAATGTACTGTAGTCACGTAACGTCTACAGATGGCAATCTAACAGCACAGAAATATACTGTAGTCACATAACGTCTACAGATGGAATATAACAGCACAGAAATTACTGTAGTCACGTAACGTCTACAGATGGCAATCTAACAGCACAGAAATATACTGTAGTCACATAATGTCTACAGATGGCTATATAACAGCACAGAAATGTACTGTAGTCACGTAACGTCTACAGATGGAATATAACAGCACAGAAATGTACTGTAGTCACATAACGTCTACAGATGGAATATAACAGCACAGAAATGTACTGTAGTCACATAACGTCTACAGATGGCAATATAACAGCACAGAAATGTACTGTAGTCACGTAACGTCTACAGAGGACAATATAACGGCACAGAAATGTACTGTAGTCACGTAACATCTACAGATGGCAATATAACAGCACAGAAATGTACTGTAGTCACGTAACGTCTACAGATGGCAATCTAACAGCACAGAAATATACTGTAGTCACATAACATCTACAGATGGCAATATAACAGCACAGAAATGTACTGTAGTCACGTAACGTCTACAGATGGCAATCTAACAGCACAGAAATATACTGTAGTCACATAACGTCTACAGATGGCAATATAACAGCACAGAAATGTACTGTAGTCACGTAACGTCTACAGATGGAATATAACAGCACAGAAATGTACTGTAGTCACGTAACATCTACAGATGGAATATAACAGCACAGAAATGTACTGTAGTCACATAACGTCTACAGATGGAATATAACAGCAGAGAAATGTACTGTAGTCACATAACGTCTACAGATGGCAATATAACAGCACAGAAATGTACTGTAGTCACGTAACGTCTACAGAGGACAATATAACAGCACAGAAATGTATTGTAGTCACATAACGTCTACAGATGGAATATAGCAGAAACGATCCCTGAACATGTGAAGGATGGGGTAATACAGTACTGTAGTCACTTAACGTCTACAGATGGAATGTAACAGCACAGAAATGTACTGTAGTTACGTAACGTCTACAGATGGAATATAACAGAAACGATCCCTGAACATGTGAAGGATGGGGTAATACAGTACTGTAGTCACTTAACGTCTACAGATGGAATATAACAGCACAGAAATGTACTGTAGTCACGTAACGTCTACAGATGGAATATAACAGAAATGATCCCTGAACATGGGAAGGATGGGGTAATACAGTACTGTAGTCACGTAACGTCTACAGATGGTATATAACAGCACAGAAATGTACTGTAGTCACGTAACGTCTACAGATGGAATATAACAGAAACGATCCCTGAATATGTGAAGGATGGGGTAATACAGTACTGTAGTCACTTAACGTCTACAGATGGAATATAACAGCACAGAAATGTACTGTAGTCACGTAACGTCTACAGATGGAATATATCAGCACAGAAATGTACTGTAGTCACGCAACGTCTACAGATGGAATATAACAGAAATTATCCCTGAACATGGGATGGATGGGGTAATACAGTACTGTAGTCACGTAACGTCTACAGATGGCATATAACAGCACAGAAATGTACTGTAGTCACGTAACGTCTACAGATGGAATATAACAGAAACGATCCCTGAATATGTGAAGGATGGGGTAATACAATACTGTAGTCACTTAACGTCTACAGATGGAATATAACAGCACAGAAATGTACTGTAGTCACGTAACGTCTACAGATGGAATATATCAGCACATAAATGTACTGTAGTCACGCAACGTCTACAGATGGAATATAACAGAAATGATCCCTGAACATGGGATGGATGGGGTAATACAGTACTGTAGTCACGTAACGTCTACAGATGGCATATAACAGCACAGAAATGTACTGTAGTCACGTAACGCCTACAGATGGCAATATAACAGCACAGAAATGTACTGTAGTCACGTAACATCTACAGATGGCAATCTAACAGCACAGAAATGTACTGTAGTCACATAACGTCTACAGATGGCAATATAACAGAAATGATCCCTGAACATGGGAAGGATGGGGTATTTCAGTACTGTAGTCACGTAACGTCTACAGATGGTATATAACAGAACAGAAATGTACTGTAGTCACGTAACGTCTACAGATGGCAATCTAACAGCACAGAAATATACTGTAGTCACATAACGTCTACAGATGGAATATAACAGCACAGAAATTACTGTAGTCACGTAACGTCTACAGATGGCAATCTAACAGCACAGAAATATACTGTAGTCACATAATGTCTACAGATGGCTATATAACAGCACAGAAATGTACTGTAGTCACGTAACGTCTACAGATGGAATATAACAGCACAGAAATGTACTGTAGTCACATAACGTCTACAGATGGAATATAACAGCACAGAAATGTACTGTAGTCACATAACGTCTACAGATGGCAATATAACAGCACAGAAATGTACTGTAGTCACGTAACGTCTACAGAGGACAATATAACGGCACAGAAATGTACTGTAGTCACGTAACATCTACAGATGGCAATATAACAGCACAGAAATGTACTGTAGTCACGTAACGTCTACAGATGGCAATCTAACAGCACAGAAATATACTGTAGTCACATAACATCTACAGATGGCAATATAACAGCACAGAAATGTACTGTAGTCACGTAACGTCTACAGATGGCAATCTAACAGCACAGAAATATACTGTAGTCACATAACGTCTACAGATGGCAATATAACAGCACAGAAATGTACTGTAGTCACGTAACGTCTACAGATGGAATATAACAGCACAGAAATGTACTGTAGTCACGTAACATCTACAGATGGAATATAACAGCACAGAAATGTACTGTAGTCACATAACGTCTACAGATGGAATATAACAGCAGAGAAATGTACTGTAGTCACATAACGTCTACAGATGGCAATATAACAGCACAGAAATGTACTGTAGTCACGTAACGTCTACAGAGGACAATATAACAGCACAGAAATGTATTGTAGTCACATAACGTCTACAGATGGAATATAGCAGAAACGATCCCTGAACATGTGAAGGATGGGGTAATACAGTACTGTAGTCACTTAACGTCTACAGATGGAATATAACAGCACAGAAATGTACTGTAGTTACATAACGTCTACAGATGGAATATAACAGAAACGATCCCTGAACATGTGAAGGATGGGGTAATACAGTACTGTAGTCACTTAACGTCTACAGATGGAATATAACAGCACAGAAATGTACTGTAGTCACGTAACGTCTACAGATGGAATATAACAGAAATGATCCCTGAACATGGGAAGGATGGGGTAATACAGTACTGTAGTCACGTAACGTCTACAGATGGTATATAACAGCACAGAAATGTACTGTAGTCACGTAACGTCTACAGATGGAATATAACAGAAACGATCCCTGAATATGTGAAGGATGGGGTAATACAGTACTGTAGTCACTTAACGTCTACAGATGGAATATAACAGCACAGAAATGTACTGTAGTCACGTAACGTCTACAGATGGAATATATCAGCACAGAAATGTACTGTAGTCACGCAACGTCTACAGATGGAATATAACAGAAATGATCCCTGAACATGGGATGGATGGGGTAATACAGTACTGTAGTCACGTAACGTCTACAGATGGCATATAACAGCACAGAAATGTACTGTAGTCACGTAACGTCTACAGATGGAATATAACAGAAACGATCCCTGAACATGTGAAGGATGGGGTAATACAGTACTGTAGTCACTTAACGTCTACAGATGGAATATAACAGCACAGAAATGTACTGTAGTCACGTAACGTCTACAGATGGAATATATCAGCACAGAAATGTTCTGTAGTCACGTAACATCTACAGATGGAATATAACAGAAATAATCCCTGAACATGGGAAGGATGGGGTAATACAGTACTGTAGTCACGTAACGTCTACAGATGGCATATAACAGCACAGAAATGTACTGTAGTCACGTAACGTCTACAGATGGCAATATAACAGCACAGAAATGTACTGTAGTCACGTAACGTCTACAGATGGCAATCTAACAGCACAGAAATATACTGTAGTCACATAACGTCTACAGATGGCAATATAACAGCACAGAAATGTACTGTAGTCACGTAACGTCTACAGATAGAATATAACAGCACAGAAATGTACTGTAGTCACGTAACATCTACAGATGGAATATAACAGCACAGAAATGTACTGTAGTCACATAACGTCTACAGATGGAATATAACAGCACAGAAATGTACTGTAGTCACATAACGTCTACAGATGGCAATATAACAGCACAGAAATGTACTGTAGTCACGTAACGTCTACAGAGGACAATATAACAGCACAGAAATGTATTGTAGTCACATAATGTCTACAGATGGCAATATAACAGAAATGATCCCTGAACATGGGAAGGGATGGGGTAATACAGTACTGTAGTCACGTAACGTCTACAGATGGTATATAACAGCACAGAAATGTACTGTAGTTACGTAACGTCTACAGATGGAATATAACAGAAACGATCCCTGAACATGTGAAGGATGGGGTAATACAGTACTGTAGTCACGAAACGTCTACAGATGGTATATAACAGCACAGAAATGTACTGTAGTCACGTAACGTCTACAGATGGAATATATCAGCACAGAAATGTACTGTAGTCACGCAACGTCTACAGATGGAATATAACAGAAATGATCCCTGAACATGGGATGGATGGGGTAATACAGTACTGTAGTCACGTAACGTCTACAGATGGCATATAACAGCACAGAAATGTACTGTAGTCACGTAACGCCTACAGATGGCAATATAACAGCACAGAAATGTACTGTAGTCACGTAACATCTACAGATGGCAATCTAACAGCACAGAAATGTACTGTAGTCACATAACGTCTACAGATGGCAATATAACAGAAATGATCCCTGAACATGGGAAGGATGGGGTATTTCAGTACTGTAGTCACGTAACGTCTACAGATGGTATATAACAGAACAGAAATGTACTGTAGTCACGTAACGTCTACAGATGGCAATCTAACAGCACAGAAATATACTGTAGTCACATAACGTCTACAGATGGAATACAACAGCACAGAAATTACTGTATTCACGTAACGTCTACAGATGGCAATCTAACAGCACAGAAATATACTGTAGTCACATAATGTCTACAGATGGCAATATAACAGCACAGAAATGTACTGTAGTCACGTAACGTCTACAGATGGAATATAACAGCACAGAAATGTACTGTAGTCACATAACGTCTACAGATGGAATATAACAGCACAGAAATGTACTGTAGTCACATAACGTCTACAGATGGCAATATAACAGCACAGAAATGTACTGTAGTCACGTAACGTCTACAGAGGACAATATAACAGCACAGAAATGTACTGTAGTCACATAAGGTCTACAGATGGCAATACAATAGTACAGAATATACTGTAGAAACTATTTAACTAAAGCTGCTGATCTAAAAGGGCTTTATGAAGAACATTTGATTGATTGATTACAGGAAGAGGCTGGCGAGGACCAGGGGCCAGACGATGACCCAGAGGGAGCTGAGACGATGTCTGTGGGGAGGCACCATGCCGGGCTTCTACTGCCTGGTGTGTGCCCTGGTCCTGGGGCTCAACCCCCTCATCTACTCTGTCCTGTAGACTTTGCTGACCTAGGCACAGGACATTCCTGAGGTGAACGCTGCCATCTCACTCCATCCGAAGGTCAGCATGCTCAATCAAAACCATAGTTGGTGAGCATAGCTCAAAACAGGTACGAAACTTCAACTGTAACTCATCAATTCACATCTTGAAACATTGCTCTGCTCTTTAGACAGAAAAGACAAAGGAAGAGAGGGAGACATGAGTGAAGATAGAGGGAGACAGGAGGGAAGATAGAGGAACAGAGGGAGAGATGAGAGAAGGCAGAGGGAGAGATCAGGGAAGATAGAGGGAGAGATGAGAGAAGACAGAGGAAGAGAGGAGTATGTACTGTGTATGTTATCCCCTGCTAAGAGAAAAATAAGTTGTGGTGTTGATGTGGACATGACAGAACATTCCGGGCAGGTATGAGCCGTCCTCACCTCTGCATCCTCCGCTGGTTTGTGGCGGGGAAATGGATAACTGTGCAGAATAGAATGCATGAATGTAAAGAAATAACTCGGTGTTCCAGAGATGTAAACAATTTGGGCATTATATTTAGTTTCATCCATGTCTGAGCTGAGATGTTTCAAAATGTTTTCTCACTGTCTTCTAAAAATGCTTCCCATGAAACTCTTTGAAACCAATTTGCACAGTCTTGAATATTCTATCCAAATAGTTAAACTCTCGCCGTTTATCCACAGATGACGCAATCCCCATTGTGCTGCACTGGTCGTTCTCCCACCTGGACAAGAGAAATACCTGTGTGAGAATGTTCTTCATCAACTACAGGCTCAGCTTTCAACACCACAGTGCCCTCCAAGCTCATCACTAAGCTCAGGGCCCTGGGTCTGAACCCCATCCTGTGCAACTGGGTCCTAGACTTTTGACGGGCCGACCCCCGGTGGTGAAGGTAGGCAACAACAACTATGTCACGCTGATCCTCAGCACAGGAGCCCAACAGAAGTGCGTGCACAGCCCCGTCCTGTACTCCCTGTTCACCCATGTCTGAGTGCCCATGCACGTCTCCAACTCCATCATCCAGTTTGCTGACGACAAACCAGTGGTAGACCTGATTACCAACAATGACGAGACAGCCTCCAGGGAGAAGGTGAACGGCCCTGGCAGAGTGGTGTGAGGAAAATAACCTCTCCCTTAATGTAAACAAAACAATGGAGCTGGTCATGGACTAGAGGAGACAGACGAGAGAGCACGACGCGATCCACATCGACAGGGACTCAGTGGAGTGGGTAAAAAGCGTCAGGTCCTTGGCGTGCACATCACTGAGGACCTGGAATGGTCCCTGGGACTCATGTGGCGGCAAGGAGCCAAGTGGTTGAGAACTTGGGCCAGTAACCAACATTTAACAGGTTCAAATCCCCTAGGTGATATACAGTTGAAGTCAGAAGTTTACATACACCTAATCCAAATACATTTAAACTCAGTTTTTCACAATTCCCAACATTTAATCCTAGTAAAAATTCCCTTATTTTAAGAATGTGAAATATCAGAATAATAGTAGAGACAATGATTTATTTCAGCTTTTATTTATTTCATCACGTTCCCAGTGGGTCAGAAGTTTACATACACTCAATTCGTTTTTGGTAGCATTGCCTATAAATTGTTTAACTGTTTAATTGTTTAATTGTTTAATTGTTTTGGGTAGCCTTGCACAAGCTTCCCACAATAAGTTGGCTTTTTCTGTTCTGCCCACACATTTTCTATAGGACTGAGGTCAGTGCTTTGTGATGGCCACTCCAATACCTTGACTTTGTTGTCCTTTAGCCATTTTGCCACGACTTTGGAAGTATGCTTGGGGTCATTGTCCATTTGGAAGACCCAAGCTTTAACTTCCTGACTGATGTCTTGAGATGTTGCTTCAATATATCCACATAGTTTTCCAGCCTCATGATGCCATCTATTTTGTGAAGTTCACCAGTCACGCCTACAGCAAAGCACCCCCACACCATGATGCTGCCACACCCGGGCATCACGGTTGGGATGGTGTTCTTCGGCTTGCAAGCCTCCCCCTTTTTCCTGCAAACATATTGATGGTCATTATGGCCAAACAGTTCTATTTTTGTTTCATCAGACCAGAGGACATTTCTCCAAAAAGTATGATCTTAGTCCCCATGTGCAGGTGCAAACCGTAGTCCGGCTTTTTTATGGCGGTTTTGGAACAGGAGTTTCCTCCTTGCTCAGCGGCATTTTAGGTTAGGTTATTTTAGGTTATAGGACTCGTTTGACTGTGGATATAGATACTTTTGTACCGGGTCCTAACCGACTTGCCAAAACTATAGTTTGTTGACAAGAAATTTGTGGAGTGTATGAAAAAAAATAGTTTTCATGACTCCAACCTAAGTTTATGTAAACTTCCCGACTTCAACTTGAGCAAGCACTTAACTCTAAATACACCTGTAAGTCGCTCTGGATAAGAGTGTCTGTAAAATGTGGTCCACCAATGCTTTCTTGTGGCCATCCTCTCTCTTTGTCCTGGGTTTTGGCCACTCTACGCGACTGGAGACATTAACAGATTCTGTAAATGATGATACTGTTGGACCCTGATCAGTTTCACCTGTCCTTGTGATTGTTGTCACCACCTTGTTGCTTATTTTCCCTGGTGTATTTATCCCTGTGTTTCCTGTCTCTCTGTGCCAGTTCATCTTGTTTGTCTTTCAAGTCAACCAGCAGGTTTTCCCGTACTCCTGCTTCCATTCTCTTTTTGCTCGTCCTCACGGTTTTGACCCTTGCCTGTTTTCTGGACTCCGCACCCACCTGCCTGACCATTCAGCCTACTCTGACCTCGAGCCTGCCTGCCACTCTGTACCTCCTGGACTCTGTACTCGCCTGCCTGACCATTCTGCCTGCTCTGACCTCGAGCCTGCCTGCCACTCTGTACCTCCTACTCTGAACTGGTTTCAACCTTTTGCCTGTCCATTACTATTATCTTGCCTACTCCTTTTGGATGGATTCATAAATATTAAAGACTCAAAACATCTGCCTACTGTGTCCGCATCTGGGTCTCATCTTGTGCCCTTATAGGTACATTGGTACATCCAGCCTGTTCTGTAACATTATGAGGAAAATAAAAGTGACCTCTGAAACCTTAAAAGTATAGAAGCATTTAACATTACATTGGGTCATATTTATTGTTGCGCTACATCCTTAAACATTATACGACTGGGCAGCTGCTATGCACAGTGTTCACTGTTGTTATATAGCTTCCTATTATGTTTTATTCTAGAGCTTTATACATTCTGTTTAAATTCTAGAGCTTTATACATTCTGTTTAAATTCTAGAGCTTTATACATTCTGTTTAAATTCTAGAGCTTTATCCATTTTTGTATGTATTTTTTACATTTTTTTTAATTTAACCTTTATTTAACCAGGAAGGGCTCATGGAGATTTAAAATATATATTTTCAAGAGTGTCCTGGCCAAGATAGGCAGCACCAAGTCATTACAAAAATTACAGACAAACAACATGAACAACTACAAGTAATCTAGTAAAAACCATAGAATTTACAAGAGTATAACAAAATCAAAAACAGCATATTAAAAACATTGACAGGTCAGAGAATCAGTCATTTGTTTTAATTCTAGAGCTTAAAACATTACGTTTTAATTCTAGAGCTTTATACATTATGTTATAATTCTAGAGCTTAAAACATTACGTTTTAATTCTAGAGCTTTATACATTATGTTATAATTCTAGAGCTTAAAACATTACGTTTTAATTCTAGAGCTTTATACATTGTGTTTTAATTCTAGAGCTTCATACAGTATGTTTAATTCCAGAGCTTTATAAATTGTGTGTTTTGCTAGAGCTTTATATATTATGTTTTAATTCTATAGCTTTATACATTATTTAATTCTATAGCTTTATACAGTATGTTTTATTCTAGAGCTTTATGCATTATGTTATAATTCTATAGCTTTATACATTATTTAATTCTATAGCTTTATACAGTATGTTTTATTCTAGAGCTTTATGCATTATGTTTTATTCTAGAGCTTTATACATTATGTTTTATTCTAGAGCTTTATACATTATGTTTTATTCTAGAGCTTTATACATTATGTTTTATTCTAGAGCTTTATACATTATGTTTTTATGCATTGTTTTAATTCCAGACTGTCATTGAAGGTATCATCAGTTACCTAGCTAACTTGCTAGACTATCTGGATTGAAACAATGCAGAGCTGTTTTTTTTTTGTTTAAATCTGCTGGGAATGATAACAACAACTGCATGCGGAGTCCAGGGATGGCAGAGAAGGCTAAGGGACTGTTTCGAACCACTGTCGATGTGTGGTGGCTTTTGAGCGTGGGGTGTCACATTACGGCAATGGCGGACCTGTACTTGCAGAAAAGCAGTTCCTGTGGAGGAAGTGAACTGATCATCGGAGAAGCAGGTGTGGTGCACTGACAAAGAGATCCGGGCCTATTTATCAGATTGTCTTTGTTCATTCCCTGGCAGTACCTTCAATGCCCCCTCCACTCAAGCTACACGCTACTACTGCCTTTCCAGCCCACTGACACAACTCACCATCCATCATCCAGAACCGACTACTAGAGAGACTAGTCAATCTCCATCTTCATCAAGAGGACCACGTTTCTTTTCGGGACCACATTGGAAATGAGTGTCAGCTTTGTTTTTGTGATATCCCTTTCACGCGATTTATCTGTCACGCTATCTAAACATGTAAGTGCTGTGTGTGTAGCTGGCAAATTAAAACAATCAATCAATCAATCAATCAATAAATCATACAACCCATAAAAGACCTGCGTTTACCAGTCGAGACATTATGACAAGATGAAAAGTTATCCCTGTCGTCTTTAAGGCGATCATCATTAAGTTGTGTGCTCACCAAGATGTTATATTTTTTGATCACTGCTTTTATGCGAAGTTAAGAGAAAACAACCTCTTAAGTCACAGCAGGGGAAAGCCATTCATTTTTGCGACCCAGGAAGTGAGTGATGGCGAGGCCTGAAGACTCCAGTAAGAGGGTGATGAAATCAATCATCATCACAACCCTGAAAGTAGACCTCTTTCATTATACAAACTCTACATGTGGTAAGAAAGAAAGGGAGCAGTCTTGCCAACTTGCCGCTGACTGTGTCCATTAGTGTGGAATGTCAAACCTTGTTTAATGTTTCTCCCTATCAATTCTCAGTTGAGTTGGAAAAAATACATGAATCAAGCTGTGCTCCCCCGTTGATGTGACAGACACTTGAAACAGGGGAAATGCATTAGATCAGGATGAGTGCCTAATGCAGTGAAATGGATTATACTTGACCTTTCACATTCATTTCATTGCATGGTGTGTGTGTGTGTGTGTGTGTGTGTGTGTGTGTGTGTGTGTGTGTGTGTGTGTGTGTGTGTGTGTGTGTGTGTGTGTGTGTGTGTGCGTGTGTGTGTGTGTGTGTAAATTTGGGTGGCCTGGCCAGATAGTAGTCGGTTTGGGTGGCTGGCCAGTCAGCCATATAGCATTCGTTCAGGTGGCTAGCCAGGTAGGATATGTTCGGCCGGCTGACCATATAGCATTCGTTCAGGTGGCTAGCCAGGTAGGATAAGTTTGGCCGGCTGACCATATAGCATTCGTTCAGGTGGCTAGCCAGGTAGGATAAGTTCGGCCGGCTGACCATATAGCATTCGTTCAGGTGGCTAGCCAGATAGGATACGTTTGGACAGCCAGATAAAGCAGGTCTGTCTGACAGATAAAACATGTCGGCCAGATAAGATCAGTTTGGCCGGCCAGATAGGACACATTTGTCCAGATAGGACAAATGATCCTGGTAAGTTCGGCCACCTGGCTATAGGATAAGTCGGCCAGATAGGACAAGTTAGCGAGAAAGCTTAAGTTCGCTCTGATAGGACAAGTCGGCCATATAGCATAAGTTCTGTCGGCCAGATAAGACAAGTCGGACAGATAGGACAAGTTTGTTTGGCCGGCCAGATAGGATATGTTTGGCCAGATGGGACAAGTTGGCCTGATAGGATAAGTCGGCCAGATAGGGCAAGTCAGCTGGCCGGCCAGATTTGATACATTCGGAATGCTGGCCAGATAGGACAAGTTCGCCCAGATAGGACAAGTTCAGCCTGCTGGCCAGATAGGACAAGTTCAGGTGGCTGGCCAGATGGGACACATTTGGCCGGATGGGACAAGTCGGGTTGATGGGATAAGTTGGGCAGATATTGCAAGTTTGACTGGCCGGTCAGATAAGAAAAGTCGGCCAGAATGGGTAAATTGGCGAGACAGGATACGTTTAACCAGATAGGTTAAGTTCGGGCAGCTACCAAGATAGGTTAAGTTTGACTGGCCGGCTGGATAGAATACGTTTGACTGGCAGGTCAGATAGGAAAAGTCGTCCAGATTGGACAATTCGTCCAGACTGGACAAGTCGGCTAGATAGGACAAGTCGGCCAGATAGGAAAAGTCGGCCATACAGGATATGTTCTGCTGGCCTGTAGGACAGGATAAGTTTGGCCAGACCGCCATATAGGAAACGTTCAGCTGGCCAGTCAGATAGAACAAGACAGTTAAACAGGTCAAGTTGGCCAGATAGGACGTGTCGGTCAGATAAGACAAGTTTGGTCGGCCAGCCAGATAATTTCTGCCTGGTTCTCATTCATCCTTTCTGAAATTGTACTGGGGTGCAAAATAACCTGTGTTTTCCCATATCAGACACCTCTAGTAGCCTGAGGCCTACTAGCCTAGGGTGCTAGTCCCTATTGTTTATAATGTTTGCTACTACCTACAGCCTGTTGCTTGTTAGCCTAGCGTGCTAGCCACTATTGTTCATAATGTTTGCTACTTACTACCTACAGTCTGTTGCCTGCTAGCCTAGCGTGCTAGCCACTATTGTTTATAATGTTTGCTACTTACTACCTACAGTCTGTTGCCTGCTAGCCTAGCGTGCTAGCCACTATTGTTTATAATGTTTGCTACTTACTACCTACAGTCTGTTGCCTGCTAGCCTAGCGTGCTAGCCACTGTTGTTTATAATGTTTGCTACTACCCAACTTTGCATGCTAGCCTCCCTTGTTTATACAGACTGCTACTAATAGCCAATGGCCTAGCTTAGAATACTTTTATGTGCAGTATTTTAGCCCATTGCTGCTAGCATCCATGTATGTTTCTATTGGTGACATTGCCTACTTCTAGCCTATCCAATACTTAAGCCACTGCATTGTGTCTGCAAACAATAGAAGCCCAACCCCCCACTACCTCTGCTCTCTGAAGAGTAGTAATGTGTTTCAGAGTTTGAGAGTTAGAGAAGACTGCGGGAAGTACTCATGGGTAACTGTAAGGGTTTTCTACAATATGAGTTTGTATGTCTTTATATGAGCTTCAGTACATATCCTTACACTTTATAATAGTTCAGTTCCTAACCCTACCCTTTGTAAGAGTCCAGTACCTAACCTTACCCTTTATAAGAGTCCAGTTCCTAACCCTACTCTTTGTAAGAGTCCAGTACCTAACCCTACCCTTTGTAAGAGTCCAGTAGCTAACCCTACCCTTTGAAATAGTCCAATACCTAACCCTACCCTTTATAAGAGTCCTGTACCTAACCCTACCCTTTGTAAGAGTCCAGTACCTAACCCTACCCTTTGTAAGAGTCCAGTACCTAACCCTACCCTTTGAAATAGTCCAATACCTAACCCTACCCTTTATAAGAGTCCAGTACCTAACCCTACCCTTTATAAGAGTCCTGTACCTAACCCTACCCTTTGAAATAGTCCAGTACCTAACCCTTTATAAGAGTCCAGTACCTAACCCTTTATAAGAGTCCAGTATGTTTGCCTGTGTTTGTCCATGAATGTGTAACAGATGAAACCGAACAACCATGCAGACCTGCCAACTACGCAGATCCATTGGTTAGCTAGTCAAACTAAAGATAAGCCAGTCAAGCTAAAGATTAGGCCCTTTTAACAAGAGGCTAATTTAATGCATATTTGTTGCCTATGAAGTACAACTGACTTCTCTATTCAGAGCCTTTCCCAATGCGTTGGGTTTGACATGTAAACAGCAGTGTTATGTTAAAGCAATTCCATTTCATGTTGTTTTCCACAAGACATACGTTAGGTTGACAGACGTTGGTAAAAGCTGCGAGGTTTCATTCCTCTACCACCAAAGGTCAGAGTGATACGAGAGAGAGAGAGAGAGAGAGAGAGAGAGAGAGAGAGAGAGAGAGAGAGAGAGAGAGAGATGGGGAGACAAAGAGAAGGATAGGGAGAGAGAGAGAGAGAGAGAGAGAGAGAGAGAGAGAGAGAGGGAGAGGGAGAGGGAAAGGGAAATAGAGAGAGGGGAGACAAAGAGAAGGATAGGGAGAGAGAGAGAGAGAGAGAGAGAGAGAGGGAGAGGGAGTGGGAGAGGGAAATAGAGAGAGGGAGACAAAGAGAAGGATAGGGAGAGAGAGAGAGAGAGAGAGAGAGAGAGAGGGAGAGGGAAATAGAGAGAGGGGGAGACAAAGAGAAGGATAGGGAGAGAGAGAGAGAGAGAGAGAGAGAGAGAGGGAGAGGGAAATAGAGAGAGGGGGAGACAAAGAGAAGGATAGGGAGAGAGAGAGAGAGAGAGAGAGAGAGAGGGAGAGGGAGAGGGAGAGGGAAAGGGAAATAGAGAGAGGGGAGACAAAGAGAAGGATAGGGAGAGAGAGAGAGAGAGAGAGAGAGAGAGAGAGAGAGGGAGAGGGAGTGGGAGAGGGAAATAGAGAGAGGGGGAGACAAAGAGAAGGATGGGAGAGAGATAGAGAGAGAGAGAGAGAGAGAGAGAGAGAGAGAGAGAGAGAGAGAGAGAGAGAGGGAGAGGGAAATAGAGAGAGGGGGAGACAAAGAGAAGGATAGGGAGAGAGAGAGAGAGAGAGAGAGAGAGAGAGAGAGGGGGGAGAGGGAAATAGAGAGAGGGGGAGACAAAGAGAAGGATAGGGAGAGAGAGAGAGAGAGAGAGAGAGAGAGAGAGGGAGAGGGAGAGGGAGAGGGAGAGGGGGATGGAACTAGAGAGAGAGTGTGAGAGAGAGAGAGAGAGAGAGAGAATTTGACCCCAATAACTACCTTCGGATATGCGTCAACAGCAATCTTGGAAAAATCACAGCATTATCATTAACAGCAGACTCGTACATTTCCTCAGTGAAAACAATGTACTGAGAAAATGTCAAATTGCAGCTTAAGCCCCACCCTCTTCAATACATATATATATATATATATATATATATATATATATATATATGTATATAGAACAGTCTGCAGCACCCTCACCCTACTAGAATTTGAAGTCTGCTGTTTGCTGATGATCTGGTGCTTCTGTCCCCAACAGAGGAGGGCCTACAGCAACACCTAGATAAACTGCACAGATACTGTCAGACCTGGGCCCTGAGAGTAAAACTCATTATGACAAAAATAATGAACTACCAAAAAAGGTCCAGTTGCCAGGACCACAAATACAAATTCCATCTAGACACTGTTGCCCTAGAACACACAAAAAACTATACATACCTCGGCCTAAACATCAGCACCACAGGTAACTTCCACAAAGCTGTGAACAAGCTGAGACACAAGGCAAGAATGGCCTTCTATGCCATCAAATGGAACATACAATGTAACATGCCATTTAGAATCTGGCAAAAAAAATGTTATCAGCTGTAGAACCCATTTTCCTTTATGGTTGTGAGTTCTGGGTCCGCTCAACAACCAAGAATTCACAAAATTGGAGAAACACCAAATTGAGACTGCATTCAGAATTCGGCAAAAATATCCTCAGTGTACAATGTAAAACACCAAATAATGCATTCAGAGCAGGATTAAGCCGATACCCGCTATTTTCAAAATCTAGAAAAGAGCCTAAAAGGATGTGATTCCCAAACCTTCTATAACAAAGCCTTCGCATACAGAGATATGAACCTGGAGAAGAGTCCCCTAAGCAAGCTGGTCCTGGGGCACAAACAGACGCTACAGAGCCCCAGAAGAGCAACAGAATTGGACCTAACCAAAATATGATTAAAAAAAATTAAAAAATACTTAACACATTGGAAATAATTAACTAAAAAACAAAGCAAACTAGAATGCTATTTGGCCCTAAATTGAGAGTACACAGTGGCAGAATACCTGACCACTGTGACTGACCCAAAATTAAGGAAATCTTTGACCAAGTACACAATCAGTGAGCATAGCCTTGCTATTGAGAAAGGCCGCAGTAGGCAGACATGGCTCTCAAGAGAAGACAGGCTATGTGCACACTGCTCACAAAATGAGGTGGAAACTGAGCTGCACTTCCTAACCTCCTGCCCAAATGTATGACCATATATTAGAGACATTTTTCCTTCAGATTATACAGATTAACAAAGAATTTGAAAACAAACCCAATTTTGATAAACTACCAACTATATGGTTGAAATACCACAGTGTGCCATCACAGCAGCAAACACCATTGTAAATACAACCCATATTTATGTTTATTTATTTTACCTTTGTACTTTAAGTATTTGCACATAGTTACAACACTGTATATAGACATAATATGACATTTGAAATGTCTTCATTATTTTGGAACATTTGTAAGTGTAATGTTAACAGTTACTTTGTTATTGTTTATTTCACTTCTGTTTATTATCTATTTCACTTGCTTTGGCAATGTGAACAAATGCTTCCCATGCCAATAAAGCCCTGAAATTGAAATTGAATTGAAATGGGGAGTCAGAGAGAAAGGAGAGAGAGAGAGAGAGAGAGAGAGAGAGAAAACAAGACAGTCGGAGGTATTCAGCGAGATGACCTGATCTCTGTGACCTCACTTTCTGTTGCTGGCATAGAGAGCCAAGAAGTGTCAGGGAACTGATGTGTGACTGCATTATCATACAGGAACACAATACCATTTCCTGTTTCACATATATGCTTTGTAAATATGAGTGAAATGGCACAAACACATTTTTATTTATGTTCTTTAAATGACAATGAAAGGACAAAGCAAAGTGGTGATGAGTTTCAGCGACAAACTTCAATTCATATTTTTTTGGAGATACAGAATAAGACACATTTTATTTCATTTCAGACCAAAAAAAAGGAATTGTGTACTACTCCGCTTGTCAGGAAGGAAATGTATCAAAGCTGCGAGCTGCCAAACACATCTGTCTTTATTTACGGTGTGACATGTGCAAGCATGCGGAATGGTTTTCTCGGCCTCAGGGATGGCAGTGATCTCTAACGGGTGTCAGCACACAGGTGGCCCTACCACAGCAACAGATGTGATTAAAACACAATCATCCCCTGGCAGCTAGGTCTGGGTGGGGCCCGGAGTAGGTGTGTGACAGTGTACAGCTCAGCCAAAGCTGACAGGCTGCTCAAATGATGTACAGTACAACTATGCAGCACACCTCAAACTGTTGTCGGCAAAAAACCTAACTAAGCTTCCCAGTTGAAAACATGTTGAATAGTGCAGTTCACATGTTGGTTACAGTGTTGCATACGACAGAGGCCTCAAGTCTGTGGCTATTTCCTGTATTCAAATGACCTAATGGCCTCATTGGTGGAATGTTATTTATATTATCCAAAATGTCATAATCAACATTACTAAAACAATATGAAGAAAATACCGTTTTTATATGTCCAATAGTAATTTGTGATTACTGAAATATAGATGGAATCATGTAGTATGGGATCATGTAGTATGGAATCATGTAGTATGGAATCATGTAGTATGGGATCATGTA
Organism: Oncorhynchus mykiss; assembly: GCF_013265735.2. Taxonomy (NCBI): domain Eukaryota; kingdom Metazoa; phylum Chordata; class Actinopteri; order Salmoniformes; family Salmonidae; genus Oncorhynchus; species Oncorhynchus mykiss. The sequence continues at coordinate 9,480,726 of NC_048579.1, read as the reverse complement.
GTATGGAATCATGTAGTATGGGATCATGTAGTATGGAATCATGTAGTATGGAATCATGTAGTATGGAATCATGTAGTATGGAATCATGTAGTATGGAATCATGTAGTAAACAAAAAAAATAGTTAAACAAATCAAAATATATTTTATATTTGAGATTCTTCAAAGTAGCCACCCTTTGCCTTGATGACAGCTTGGTACACTCTTGGCATTCTCTCAACCAGCTTCATGAGGTAGTCATCTGGAATGCATTTCAATTTACAGGTGTGCCTTGTTAAAAGTTCATTTGTGTTATTTCTTTACGTCTAATTGTGTTTGAGCCAATCAGTTGTGTTGTGACAAGGTAGGGGTGGTGTACAGTAAGACAGCTCTATTTGGTAAAAGACCAAGTCCATATTATGGCAAGAATAGCTCAAATAAGCAAAGAGAAACAACATTCCATCATTACTTTAAGACATGAAGTTCAGTCAATCCAGAACATTTCAAGAACTTTGAAAGTTTCTTCAAGTGCAGTCGCAAAAACCATCAAGCACTATGATGAAACTGGCTCTCGTGAGGACTGCCACAGGAAAGGAAGACCCAGAGTTACCTCTGCTGCAGAGGATAAGTTCATTAGAGTTATCTGCAACTCTGATTGCAACCCAAATAAATGCTTCACAGAGTT
>NC_048579.1:9465065-9475065 GCF_013265735.2 Oncorhynchus mykiss | reverse complement strand
ACACCTCGGTTGACTGAGTTACGCCCACTGTTATGTTATAGCGTAGCTCTAAAGCTTCAGAGAGTGGTGGGTGAAGTGAATATCTTCTGTAAAAGCATTCAGCTCTCACATACATCCTTGCCCTCCCCTCCCCTCACCCTCACCCTCCCCTGGCAGCTACAGGATGAGTGGAAGCTTTGATATAATGGGATTGCTCCACACACGTATGGCCTAATGCTGCATTTAGAGGCGGGGATAAGTCAGGGATCACACTGGGCATAATAAGGCTATTAAATATGAGGCTATATAATATGACATTTGTAATGTCTTTATTGTTTTGAAACTTCTGTATGTGTAATGCTTATTGTTAATTTTTTATTGTTTTTCACTTTATATATTATCTACCTCACTTGCTTTGGCAATGTTAACACATGTTTCCCATGCCAATAAAGCCCTTGAATTGAATTGAGACAGAGAAAGAGACAGAGACAGAGACAGAGACACACACAGAGAGAGACACACAGAGAGAGACAGAGAGACACACACAGAGAGAGACACACAGAGAGAGACAGAGAGACACACACAGAGAGAAACACACAGAGAGAGACAGAGAGACACACACAGAGAGAGACAGAGACACACACAGAGAGAGAGAGACACAGAGAGAGAGAGAGAGAGAGAGACACACACAGAGAGAGAGAGAGAGACAGAGAGAGAGAGAGACAGACAGAGAGACACAGAGAGAGAGAGAGAGAGAGAGAGAGACACACAGAGAGAGAGAGAGAGAGAGAGAGAGAGAGAGAGACAGAGAGAGACAGAGAGAGACAGAGACAGAGACAGAGACACACACAGAGAGACAGAGAGAGACAGAGAGAGAGAGAGAGAGGGGGGTCATGCAGAAGAACAGCTCCTGACTTGTTATAACTTTCTGGTTAAACCCATCATGTTAGCGGGATCATTTTCATGAAATCACACGCACACACACATGAAATCACAAGTGCAATACAGTTAAACACAGCTTAGCTTGTTGTTAATCCACCTGGCATGTCAGATTTCAATAAAGCTTTTCGGCGAAAGCTATCCATCCTGTAACGATTGTCGTCGGAAGAAGGAGAAGAGGACCGAAGTGCAGCGTCGTACGTATTCATAATCATTTTAATAAACAAAAACAACAAACCGACAAACGAACAGGTGCAAAAAAAAAAACTCTAAACAGAAAACAACTACCCACAACCCATAGCGGGGAAACAGGCTGCCTAAGTATGGTTCTCAATCAGAGACAACAATTGACATCTGCCTCTGGTTGGGATCCACACCAGGCCAAAACCAGAAATACAAGACATACAACAAAAACATAGAATAACCACCCCAACTCACGCCCTGACCAGACTAAAATAGAGACATAAAAAAGGAACTAAGGTCAGGACGTGACACATACCAAGCGTTTATGTAAGGACATCTCTCTTAGGAGACAAAATATTAAAAACAGCTAGCAGTCAAGTAGATTGGTCACGAAAGTCAGAAAAGCAATACAGTAAATCACTTACCTTTGATGATCTTCGGATGTTTGCACTCACGAGACTCCCAGTTACACAATAAATGTTCCTTTTGTTCCATAAAGATTATTTTTATATCCAAAAAACCTCCATTTGGTTGACGCATTATGTTCAGAATTCCACAGGCTCGAGCGGTCACGATATCGCAGACGAAAATTCCAAATAGTATCCGTAAAGTTTGTAGAAACATTTCAAATGTTTTTAATAATAAATCCTCAGGTTGTTTTTACAATATATAATCGATAATCAACCGGGAATTTAGCTTCTTCAATAGGAGAGTGAGAAAAAATGGCTGCTCCAAGCTGTTGCACATACAAAACTCTCCTGGCACCCAGACATTCAATGACGCGATGTAATCTTTCTCACTCATTTTTCAAAATAAAAGCCTGACACTATGTCGAAAGACTGTTCACACCATGGGGAAGCCATAGGAAAAGGAATCTGGTTGATATCCCTTAAAATGGAGTGAAGGCAGGCTATGGAACATGGAGCTTTCAAAATTGAGGCCACTGCCTGGTTGGATTTTCCTCAGGTTTTCGCCTGCAATATCAGTTCTGTTAAACTCACAGACAATATTTTCAGTGTTTTCTATCCTAATCTGACATTATATGCATATGCTAGATTCTGGTCCTGAGAAATAGGCAGTTTCATTTGGGTACGTTTTTTATCCAAACATCAAAATACTGCCCCCTACAGTCAGGAGGGACTGCGATAAGACGATTAAATTAGCAAAAAATGTAGGTAATCAAATTGTACAACTGAAGATCAACTCAGGAGGAACAGATTGACGGAGAGTGAGTTGAAAGACCAATCTTAATCAGCTAGCTTACTGTCTAGCTCCAACTGTTTACTGGTGGTAACCATAGCAACATGGCCACTGAGGCAGCACCAGCAGCAGCAGAGACTGAGAGACTTTCCCCCCCCCCCCCTTTTTTTGAATACCCAGCAGAAATCAAATCAGAGACAGGAAGAATCCATTTTAAACCCAGAATTCTGAGGGAGAACCCGAAAACTTTCTTTGCCGACAGCTCACAAAATAGGACTGTTACAATTCTGTTATTTTACACAGACCACACTACTGCCTGGCATACAGCTGTAACCAGCCATTTCAGCTATACCACAAATAAAGGCATCTGCAAGGGAAGGCAAATCCACATTTTTGAGGACAGCGATAAGGACCAGGAAAACAGGTTTCTGACGGTAAACATGTACCAGAACGGCACTGTCATTGTCCAGGGCAGTGGGGCTGCACTCAGCTCTGTTGTGCAGAACTTCCCCACCCTAACGAAGATAGCGGAAAGCAACAAAGTCAAGGACAGCACCCCCTCATCTCAGGCACCCAAACAGCAGGAGCCCAGACCTACACCCACACAACAGGTCTATCCTCCCCCTGCCTACCTAAAACCACCAGAGCTAGCACCACACTACCATCAGCCTGCTGAGAGACACGCTGGCTCTGTTAGAGGTATGAGTTACTGAGCTGAAGGAGCAGCCCCCCAGCTAAACTTCCATCAGCCTGCTGAGAGACAGGCAGGCTCTGTTAGAAGTATGGGTTACTGAGTTGAAGGAGCAGCCCCTCAGCAACACTACCATCAGCCTGCTGAGAGACAGGCTGTCTCTGTTAGTGGTATGGGTTACTGCGCTGAAGGAGCAGCCCCTCAGCTACACTACCATCAGCCTGCTGAGAGACAGGCTGTCTCTGTTAGAGGTATGGGTTACTGAGCTGAAGGAGCAGCCCCTCAGTTACACCCCCTCCAGCTCAGACAGAGAACGTCTACAGTACCAGAACAACCCGTTCAGGACCTAGCTGAAGAACTCTTTCCAGGAGCTGAGAGAGAGTCTTCCCACAGCGCTTGCAGGTGAAGGAGGAGATGGCAAAGGAGTTGTCTGTCATCAAGAGCGTGCTGCAGCACAGAGAGCAGACTGTAGAGACTACTAGAGAGAAGCTGCAGCCCCTCACCACCCCTAACAACCCCACTGACCCACCAGTCAACAAGGAGGCTTACATGGGAACACCAACTACAGAGAGAAGCTCTATGGATCCCCCTGACACACCACCACAAACCCCTCCTTGTACACAGGCCCTGTGTACCCCAGCCCCAGAACGCAAGCACACTACTCTGGTAAAACCCATTGAGGTGGCCATCCTCATTGACTCAAATGGGATACTCATCCAAGAGGATTAACTCTTCCCCCACCACAAGGTGTGCAAAATACGGTGCACAAAAACACAGGATGCACTCCACATCCTGTCCCAGCCTGCCTTTGGCATACCAGGCCACATCATTATTCACACCGGCACCAAGAACCTGCGATAGGAGCAGGAGAGAGTAACAAAAAAAAAAAACTAACAAATCAAATTGTTAGTAGTTACTATCTTGTCTCATCGTTACAACTCCCGTACGGGCTCGGGAGAGATGAAGGTCGAAAGCCATGCATCCTCCGAAACACAACCCAACCAAGCCGCACTGCTTCTAAACACAGTGCGCATCCAACCTGGAAGCCAGCCGCACCACTATGTCGGAGGAAACACTGTGCCCCTGGCGACCTGGTTAGCGTGCACTGCGCCCGGCCCATCACAGGAGCCGCTACTGCGCGATGAGACAAGGATATCCCTACTGGCCAAACCCTCCCTAACCCGGACGACGCTGGGCTAATTGTGCGTCGCCCCATGGACCTCCGGATCACGGCCGGCTGCGACAGAGCCTGGGCTCAAACCCAGAGTCTCTGGTGGCACAGCTAGCACTGCGCCACCCGGGAGGCCTTGTCCTGCACTCTTTAATAGTTATATCAACGAATTGGCCAATATTCTAGAAAAATCCTTAGCCCCTGGTGTTAGTCTCCACAATTCAGAGGTTAAATGCCTACTCTTCGCAGATGACCTAATGTCTGCTGGCACCCACAGCACATGGCCTACAGCAGAGCCTGGACCTGCTAGAGCAGTACTGCCAGACCTGGGCCCTGGCAGTAAACCCCCAAAATACTAAAATAATGATTTCCAGAGAAGATCCAGATCTCAGGGAATTAGACCAAACTTTTCAATTGGTGCAAAATATATAGAGTAGTGTACACGATACAGTTACTTAGGTTTAAAAATAAGCTGAACTGGACACCTTAATGACGAAGTTAATGAACTGAGAGAGAAAGCATGCAGTGCATTCTACGACATTAAAAACAAATTCAAATTGAAATACCAATAAAAAAAAATCTAAAACTAATTGAATGTGTCATTGAACCAATTGCACTTTATGGCAGCAAGGTGTGGAGTTGCACTTCCAAAACAAGATTTCATCAAGATGTAAGATTCTCCTACATGTCCAGAGGAAAACTACAAACAATGCATGCAGGGCAGAATTAGGCCAATATCCACTAATAATAAAAACTCAAAAAAGGGCAATGAAGTTTTGGAAACATCTAAAATACAGTGACCCCCTCTGATATCATTACCAAACCCTGCAATGCCAAGAGCTGAGCAAAGAACAGAGTCCTCTCATCCAGCTGGCTGAGTTCCTATTGTTATTTTTCAATGTATGGTTATTTTGACCCTTGGTTATTGTTGTTACTGTTGTCCCGTTGACAATTTTGATTCTTATTATTTTAATATTATAAATATCCAAAGTAAGCATTGGCAATGTGTACATTGTTACATCATGCCAATCCAAATTGAATTGATAGAGAGAGAGAGAGAGACAGAGAGAGAGAGATACAGAGAGAGAGACAGGGAGAGACAGAGAGAGAGAGAGACAGAGGGAGAGAGAGAGATACAGAGAGAGAGAGAGGGAGAGAGAGAGAGAGAGAGAGAGAGAGAGAGACAGAGAGAGAGAGAGACAGAGAGAGAGCAAGAGAGAGAGAGAGAGAGAGACAGAGAGACAGAGAGAGAGAGAGAGACAGAGAGACGGAGAGACAGAGAGAGAGAGCATGTTGTTCAATGCAGAGCATACATGGCTGTGAGCTATCTGGCAGCAGCACAAGTTAGATTACTGCACTGTACTTCAGAGACACAGTATTTCACAGGACACAGTATTTCACAGGACACAGTATTTCACAGCACACAGTATTTCACAGCACACAGTATTTCACAGGACACAGTATTTCACAGGACACAGTATTTCACAGGACACAGTATTTCAAAGGATACAGTTTTTCACAGGACACAGTATTTCACAGGACACAGTATTTCACAGGACACAGTATTTCACAGGACACCACCTAGTGGCTGAATGGAAATATGTACTTCTGAACACACTAGTTTATATAACACAGTATTTCACAGTACACAGTATCTCACAGTACACAGTATCTCACAGTACACAGTATATCACAGTACACAGCATTTCACAGTACACAGTATCTCACAGTACACAGTATTTCACAGGACACAGTAGCTCACAGTACACAGTATCTCACAGTACACAGTATCTCACAGTATTTCACAGTACACAGTATCTCACAGTACACAGTATTTCACAGTACACAGTATCTCACAGTACACAGTATTTCACAGTACACAGTATCTCACAGTACACAGTATTTCACAGTACACAGTATTTCACAGTACACAGTATCTCACAGTACACAGTATTTCACAGTACACAGTATTTCACAGTACACAGTATCTCACTGTACACAGTATTTCACAGTACACAGTATCTCACAGTACACACTATTTCACAGTACACCGTATCTCACAGTACACAGTATTTCACAGTACACAGTATCTCACAGTACACAGTATTTCACAGTACACAGTATCTCACAGTACACAGTATTTCACAGTATCTCACAGTACACAGTATTTCACAGTATATCACAGTACACAGTATTTCACAGTACACAGTATTTCACAGTACACAGTATCTCACAGTACATAGTATCTCACAGTACACCATGGTTTGTTGTAATGGAAGGATGGGAAACGGTTTGAGACAGAGGGTGCATTTGGTGTTAGGGCATCTTTCCAGCTCTCTCTCTGCTATTCCCTTCATTATTATCAATCCCACAGTAATTAACCTACTGTATGTGACCTCAGTTGCCCGGGACTCCTCTTTAAAAAAGTCCAGCTTGAGAATAGAGTGCACGTCAATAGAGTCGGTGACATTGTCTGTTGGCTGTATATTTATTAACACATGGATAGAATTTGTGATGATTTTTTAAAATTGTTAATTCAAGTTCTGACCTAAATTACACTAATCAGACCATTTAAGATGAGAACTTTGAAGTCTTAAGAAGCCAATTCAGACTACACACTGGGGAGGTAAAAAAAAACAACATAATTAACGTGTTACAGATTTAGAATACTGGTGCTGAGGTTCAATAAGAACATAATACATTTGGATATTAACCTGTCCCATGTGTTTCCCTCAAAGCATCAGTGCCCTCTACCTGATCAGGAGTGAAACAGCGACAGTAATACTGCTCTCCGTTGATTGATACAGCCACAGTTCTCTCTCACACACGCGCACACACGCACGCACGCACGCACACACACACGCACACACACACACACACACACACTAACTAACACACACAAACTAACCTTGTGAGGACACATTTCAGTCCCATTCAAAATTCTGTTTTCCCTAACCCCTAACCTTAACCCTAACCCAACAACGTAACCTTAACCCTAACCTTAACCCAAAAATGTAACCTTAACCCTAACCCTAAACCTAACCCTAAAACTAACCCTAGCTTCTAAAACTAATTCTAACCTTAATCCTGAACCACATAGAAATAAAATGACTTCTGGTCCACACCAGTACAGTTAAACACACACACACACACACACACACACACACACACACACACACACACACACACACACACACACACACACACACACACACACACACACACACACACACACAGATACCCGACAACACCCCCCTCCAACTCACTCCCACCCCATGTACAAAGAAAGTGTCTTAGGTGTCTTGTATCTCGTCAATGAGATGGTGTAAATAGAAGATATCCCTGCCTTGGTCTCTTTCTGAATGGTCCATGGCCTCTGCTGGTCAGTCATCCAACCTCGGTCTCTTTCTGAATGGTCCATGGCCTCTGCTGGTCAGTCATCCAGCCTCGGTCTCTTTCTGAACGGTCCATGGCCTCTGCTGGTCAGTCATCCAGCCTCGGTCTCTTTCTGAACGGTCCATGGCCTCTGCTGGTCAGTCATCCAGCCTCGGTCTCTTTCTGAACGGTCCATGGCCTCTGCTGGTCAGTCATCCAGCCTCGTCTCTTTCTGAACGGTCCATGGCCTCTGCTGGTCAGTCATCCAGCCTCGGTCTCTTTCTGAACGGTCCATGGCCTCTGCTGGTCAGTCATCCAGCCTCGGTCTCTTTCTGAACGGTCCATGGCCTCTGCTGGTCAGTCATCCAGCCTCGGTCTCTTTCTGAACGGTCCATGGCCTCTGCTGGTCAGTCATCCAGCCTCGATCTCTTTCTGAAGGGTCCATGGCCTCTGCTGGTCAGTCTCTGGGGGCAGATTTGGGGCTAAAAATTAAACCAATTATCCTCAAGATGAGTTGGTTGGTTGAGACTGTCAGAGAACTGGCTAATGTATCCATTTCAATGGAGGGTATAACGTATTTAATTTGAACCTGAATTAAGGCTACACATTCAGACCTACGTCACTGAAGAGATAATGTCTATGTGCCCATTTCTTTGTTGGATCTTGAGAAGATCTAAAATTGGTGACTCGTGGCATTATAATAGGTGAGGTGGGGTGGAAACAATGTGATTTGCCAAAGGGATAGTTTATCAACGATGTAGAGAATGTATTGTTTATAGTCATTGGACCCTTGTTCTAAACCATACTCTGTCCTCCTCCTCCTCTCTTCAATCACTCATTCTTAAATTCTGTCTTTATACAATTAAATCAAAACAGAAGAAATATTGAAAACAGCAATCATCCAAAATGTTTTTTTTCTTTTTGTCTGAGAGAACAAACAATTGAAACAAACATTATTTTTTTCCATCTTTGTATTATAATAATCATAATCAATTGTGACAGTCTTCTCTCACAATGGCCTACCAAAAGAGACACCAACTGGAGTTGGACAACAGGGCATGTTACTGTGCAAAGGGGTTCAACAAGATATGTGTTTGACAAGGATATTATAACCAGGTGGTATGTGGGCTATTGTAAAGTTAATTCAACAAACATACACAAACAAACTGGCTTTCACCACTGGTGTTGTAAATGCGTTTTGGGAGATTTATACCGAACAGAGATATTCAAGCCCTCCTCCTTTCACCTCGTAGGCCTACATCACTCAAAACCATGGAGCCAGTGACACACAGAAACAATCGTGTCACCCTTAGGAAATACACTCCGCAGTTCAAGTGATGTTCACCGAAAATATCAATCTCATCTAGTTAGTGATTCCCTTGACTGGCCTGGATGTCTGTCAGTGGCATATATCAGGCGGGATGTCATTGTGAGGTCACTACTACACCACTGTGTCCTTGAGGTCCTGGTTTTAGCTCATAAATCACAGTGAAGCATTACCGGTTTCAGAGGGTTTGATGTTTGATGTGATGCTAGATTGGCAGTGAAGGTCTCAGCGGTGGAATGGTGGTGTACAGGACTTTAACACTACTGTACTAACGTCGTGTATTTAGCATGAATAGCGTGCGTAGTATCCCATTTAATGAAAGGAAGGGTCTGTATGGTGAATCCATTGTATGGAAGCCTGTTTTGGTATGGTGGTAGTAAAACTATACATGGAACAGAGGTTTTTCTAGGCCAAGTCACCAGGAGAAACACAGTCCTTTATTGAAGACTTTTCACCACATTGTCATGGAAACAAACAAACTAAAGGTTCTAGAATAGAATGCGTTCTAAACATTCCGTAAACACTCCTAGGGCTGGCCCTTCATACACGGCTACCCATAGGTCTCATTGGGAACCAGAGAGGTGGTGAGCAATCTGGTTGTGATTATAAAGCGGGTCACAGTTGTAAATAAGAAGCAGTGAAGGAAGAGGAGGAGAAGGAGGAGCTGAGAAACTCAGGGCCAATAAACAGTGTTCTGGTGGTGGGGACGACATATGGAGCCCTCAACCTCTCCAGCCCTCAGTCTAGTAACCGTGACAGAAAACCAGAGGCCATAGTAACCCCTCTCTTCCTTCTCTGTCCTCCTCCTCCTTTCTTCAATCACTCAATCAATGACATGTGTTTTATAAAGACCTTTAATCATCAGCCGTGGTCATAAAGTGCTTTATAAAAACCCTTCCTAAAACCCCGAAGAGCAAGCAATGCAGAAATTGATTTGGCCGCTGAGTGCCAACGTAGTTGTTGACGTGTGTGAAAAACCAACATCTTTCCAAGGTGACAATGCCCCCTAGGTTGAAGTACCGGGCTGTGGAATCTTACTATACCGTTATTAAACCCAGGGTTTGTGTTTGAACGGCCATCAGCAACACCGCGCCAGATGCCCTCACACTGTGGATGCACAAAAAATGGAATCCTA